>NC_057813.1:449408941-449556992 GCF_018294505.1 Triticum aestivum
AAGTAAGTTAATTAATCCGGTTTAATTAAATTAATTAACTAGTTAAGATTAATTAAACTGTAATTAGATTAACCTAAACCCTAATTGACCTAAATAAAGAATGACAGGTGGGTCCCACTGGACCCACATGTCAGGGTTGACTCAGTCAACCCCTGTTGACTGCTGACGTCAGCATGACATCATGCTGACGTCATAAATACATTTTTTTGAATTAATTAAATAAATAATTAAATTCCAAAATTGTTAAAATCTTTTAAAAATCATATCTTTTAATCCATAACTCGGATTAAAATGTTTTCAACATGAAAGTTGCTCAGAACGACGAGACGAACCCGGATACGCAGCCCGTTCGTCCACCACACACCTCTAACATACCAAACACGCAACTTTCCCCCTCCGGTTCATCTGTCCGAAAACGCGAAACACCGGGAATACTTTCCCGGATGTTTCCCCCCTTAACCAGTACCACCTCATACCACGTTAGGGCACGCCTAGCATCGCTTCTTGACATGTCATGCATCGATATGCATATGTTTACTTGGTATTCATTGTTTCTTCCCCCTCTTCTCTCCGGTAGACTACGAGACCGACGCTGCTGCTGCCCAGTTCGACTACGGAGTTGACGACCCCTCTCTCTTGCCAGAGCAACCAGGCAAGCCCCCCCCTTGATCACCAGATATCGCCTATTCTTCTCTATACTGCTTGCATTAGAGTAGTGTAGCATGTTACTGCTTTCTGTTGTACCTATTCTGATGCATAGCCTGACATTGATGCTATACCTGTTGATACCTTACCTGCAATCCTAAATGCTTAGTATAGGATGCTAGTTTATCATCATTGGCCCTACATTCTTGTCAGTCTGCCTTGCTATACTATCGGGCCGTGATCACCTGGGAGGTGATCACGGGTATATACTATACATACTACATACTACAAAGATGGCGACTAAAGTCGGGTCAGCTCGAAGAGTACCCGCGAGTGATTCACGGATTGGGGGCTGAAAGGACCTTTGTCCCGACGGCCCTCTGTGTGGATCTTTGTGGCGGAGCGGCGGGGCAGGTTGAGACCGCCTAGGAGAGAGGTGGGCCTGGCCCTGTTCGGCGTTCGCGGACACTTAACACGCTTAACGAGATCTTGGTATTTGATCTGAGTCTGGCTACGAGCCTATACGCACTAACCATCTACGTGGGAGTAGTTATGGGTATCCCGACATCGTGGTATCAGCCGAAGCACTTCAGACGTCAGCGACGGAGCGGCGCGCGCCGAATTGGACTGGAACGCCACTAGGCTAGGTCTGCTTTCGGCCGCCCACGCAACGTGCAGGTGTGCTCAGGGCGATGGGCCTAGACCCCTGCGCGCTTAGGTTTAGACCGGCGTGCTGGCCTCTCTGTTTTGCCTAGGTGGGGCTGCGATGTGTTGATCTTCCGAGGCCGGGCATGACCCAGGAAAGTGTGTCCGGCCAAATGGGATCGAGCGTGTTGGGCTATGTGGTGCACCCCTGCAGGGAAGTTAATCTATTCGAATAGCCGTGATCTTCGGTAACAGGACGACTTGGAGTTGTACCTTGACCTTATGACAACTAGAACCGGATACTTAATAAAACACACCCTTCCAAGTGCCAGATACAACCGGTGGTCGCTCTACCTCAGGGATATGAGGAGGGGATCGCCGGGTAGGATTATGCTATGAGATGTTACTTGGAGATGCTACTTGGAGGACTTCAATCTACTCTCTTATACTTGATGCAAGACGGAGGCTGCCAGAAGCGTAGTCTTCGACAGGATTAGCTATCCCCCTCTTATTCTGGCATTCTGCAGTTCAGTCCACTGATATGGCCTCCTTACACATATACCCATGCATATGTAGTGTAGTTCCTTGCTTGCGAGTACTTTGGATGAGTACTCACGGTTGCTTTCTCCCCCCCTTTTTCCCCCTTTCCTTCTTTCTGGTTGTCGCAACCAGATGCTGGAGCCCAGAAGCCAGACGCCACCGTCGACGACCCCTACTACACCAGAGGTGCCTACTACCACGTGCTGCCCGCCGACGACGACCTGGAGTAGTTAGGAGGATCCCAGGCAGGAGGCCTGCGCCTCTTTCGATCTGTATCCCAGTTTGTGCTAGCCTTCTTAAGGCAAACTTGTTTAACTTATGTCTGTACTCAGATATTGTTGCTTCCGCTGACTCGTCTATGATCGAGCACTTGTATTCGAGCCCTCGAGGCCCCTGGCTTGTATTATGATGCTTGTATGACTTATTTTATTTGTAGAGTTGTGTTGTGATATCTTCCCGTGAGTCCCTGATCTTGATCGTACACATTTGCGTGCATGATTAGTGTACGATTGAATCGGGGGCGTCACAGTACAGTCGTACCCTCCACGTGGGAAACAACTGCCGTGTCTTCACTACCTCCATCTAGTTCCCTTCCTAGGCCTCGCCGTCGTCCACCGCCCTGGTGCTCTCGGCGCGGCCTGGTCAACATGGTCAATGACCGACATGCATCTGAAGTGGACTGTACGTGGAGAGGCTGACAGCTGGGTCCACGGCCGCAGCAAGGAAGTGCCTCCTTATTATGCTCAAAATAATTATTCCTCCACCTGACAGCAGGGACCCACCGGACGGGCCACCTTATTTCATGAAAAAAGGTTTCCCCCTGACTTCTGGGACCCACCAGCTACATCTTCGCACGCAAGGAAGTGCGTCCGGGCAAAAAAACAAACGATTCGCCCCCTGACTGCTGGGACCCACCAGCTACATCTTTGCACGCAAGGAAGTGCCTGACAGTGGGGACCCACCTGGTCGAAGCATACGTAGCATTGTCATTCTGGTCGCGAACGTGTACGTACATACTGGTGGATGTAGAGGCACGCATGTGTCGTAGTAGAGGCGCGCTCGTGTCGTAGTAGAGGCACACGTAGCATGTACACGAACGTACAGTGGCCAGTGCGCAAGAAAGAAAGTACGGCCACGTATGTGTACATACGGGAGGGGTCTCGAACGCCTACTCGCGCATATATACGTATGGCCAGGGCTCGTGTACATGGCTGGGTCAGAACGGAGAAACAGCGTCGTCGTCGTGTTCGTGGGGAGGGCTTGGACGGAACAGGCGATGGAAACGAGGCCTGGCGTACCGCAGAACGAAGGAAACGGCCTTGTGTTCGACCGGCCATGTTCGAAATGGGATCCTGTTCATCGGGAGGGGTCTGGCATACCGCAAAACGGAGGAAACGGACCTCCTACGATCGAAACGGGGGTCCTGTTGATCGGGAGGGGTGTGGGGTACCGCAAAACGGAGGAAACAGACCTCCTACGGTCGAAACGGGGGTCCTGTTGATCGGGAGGGGTGTGGCGTACCGCAAAACGAACGAAACAGACCTCCTATGGTCGAAACGGGGGTCCTGTTGATCGGGAGGGGTGTGGCGTACCGCAAAATGGACTAACGGACTTGTGTTGGAGCGCTACGGTCAAAACGGGAGTCCTGTTCATCGGGAGGGGTGTGGCGTACCACAAAACGGGACTCCACGGGATACTGTTCATCTCCACCGTCGACCTCCTCCAGCCTCCACGGGCTACGGTTCATCCACCATCGACCTCCTCTAGCCTCCACCTGCGACTGTTCATCCACGGGCTCCTGTTCATCCAGCCTCCACCATGCGCTACTCCACCGGGTACTGTTCAACCACCCCTCTCCACGGGCTCTTGTTCAACCACCCCTCCACGGGCTACTGTTCATCCACCCCTCCACCATCTAATGTTCATCCAGCCCTCCACGGGGTCGTCCTGTTCATCCAGCCCTCCACGGGGTCCTGTTCATCCAGCCCCAACCGGCTCGATCGATCGGGGTACTATTCATCCAGAGGCAACGCCACGGGTCCTGTTCATCCACTCCCACTGCTCACTATTCATCCAAACCCCCCGCAGCGCTCACTGTTCATCCAGAGAGGCAGCATCGATCGGCTTCAGTTAGCAGCAGTAGCGAAGGAATCGATCGCTCGGGTTCAGTAACGCATATCCTGCAGTGCAATCGCTCGGGTTCAGTTAGAGCCCAACGCCTCACTCGGGTTCAGTTAGAGCCAACGCCTCACACACACGCGCGTACGTGTACAAGAGAAACGCGCATCGCTCAGCCCCTGACCTCCCACCGTAACCGGGAACTCCCCAAAATTTTCCTCCCCCTCGCTTCTACCACGGTTTTTTCCGTCATGGAGGGCCCAAAGAATGTCATGCAACTGCGTCTCCGGCCCACCCAGGATGAAAAGCCCATTTTCTGTCATGATTTTTTGTCATAGAAGTAGGATCCCACCACATCTATGATGATACCGGGTTTTGTCACAATTATCGTCGTAGAAGTGTCATATGTATGACAGAAAAAAAATTCGTTCGGCCCAAAATGTCACGGATGTGTCTTTTTTTGTAGTGATCCCAATACCTCGTTCAATCTCGTTACCGGCAAGTCACTTTACTCGTTCCGTAATGCATGATCCCGTGACCAACTACTTAGTCACATTGAGCTCATTATGATGATGCATTAGATAGTGGGCCCAGAGATACCTCTCCGTCATACAGAGTGACAAATCCCAGTCTCGATTCATGCCAACCCAACAGACACTTTCGGAGATACCTGTAGTGCACCTTTATAGCCACCTAGTTACGTTGTGACGTTTGGTACACCCAAAGCATTCCTACGGTATCCGGGAGTTGAACAATCTCATGTTCTAAGGAAATGATACTTGACATTAGAAAAGCTCTTAGCAAACGAAGTATACGATCTTGTGCTATGCTTAGGATTGGGTCTTGTCCATCACAACATTCTCCTAATGATGTGATACCGTTATCAATGACATGCTGTGTCCATGGTCAGGAAACCATAACCATCTATTGATCAACGAGCTAGTCAACTAGAGGCTCACTAGGGACATGTTGTGGTCTATGTATTCACACATGTATTACGATTTCCAGTTAATACAATTATAGCTTGAACAATAGACAATTATCATGAACAAGGAAATATAATAATAACCATTTTATTATTGCCTCTAGGGCATATTTCCAACAGTCTCCCACTTGCACTAGTGTCAATAATCTAGTTCACATCATTATGTGATTGCAATGAATCAAACACCCATTGGGTTTGATCATATCTTGCTTGTGAGAGAGGTTATTTGTCAATGGGTCTGAATCTTTTAGATCCGTGTGTGCTTTACAAATCTCTATGTCATCTCCTAGATGCAGCTACCACGCGCTATTTGGAACTATTCCAAATAACTGCTCTACTATACGAATCCGGTCTACTACTCAGAGTCATCTAGATTAGTGTCAAAGTTTGCATCGGCGTAACCCTTTACGACGAACTCTTTTACCACCTCCATAATCGAGAAAATTCCTTACTCCACTAGTTACTAAGGATAACCTTGACTGCTGTCCTGTGATCCATTCCTGGATCACACTTGTACCCTTGACTGACTCATGGCAAGGCACACTTTAGGTGCGGTACACAGCATAGCATACTATGGAGCCTACGTCTAAAGCATAGGGGACGACCTTCGTCCTTTCTCTCTCTTTTGCCGTGGTCAGGTCTTGAGTCCTACTCAATCTCACACCTTATAACACAACCAAGAACCCCTTCTTTGCCAATCTATTTTGAACTCCTTCAAAATTTTGTCACGGTGCGTACTCATTTGAAAGTACTATCAAGCGATTTTGATCTATCCTTATAGATCTTGATGCTCAATGTTCAAGTAGCTTAATCCAGGTTTTCCATTGAAAAACACTTTTCAAATAACCCTATATGCTTTCCAGAAATTCTACATCATTTCCGATCAACAATATGTCAACAACATATACTCATCAGAAATGCTATAGTGCTCCCACTCACTTATTTGGAAATACAAGTTTCTCATAAACTTTCTATAAACCCAACATCTTTGATCATCTCATCAAAGCATATATTCCATCTCCGAGATGCTTAGTCCAGTCCTTAGAAGGATTACTAGAGCTTTGCATACTTGTTAGCATCTTTCAGGATTGACAAAACCTTCTTGTTGTATCACATACAACCTTTCCTCAAGAAGATCGTCGAGGAAACAATGTTTTGACATCCTATATGCAATATTTCTTAAATAATGCAGTAACTGCTAATATAATTCCAACAGACTCTTAGCATTGCTACTAGTGAGAAAGTCTTATCGTAGTCAACTCCTTGAACTTGTCGGAAAACATCTTAGCGACAAGTCGAGCTTTCTTAATGGTGATACTTACCATCATTGTTCGTCTTCCTTTTAAAATCCATCTGTACCTAATAGCCTTACGACCATCAAGTAGTTCTTCCAAAGTCTATACTTTGTTTTCATACATGGATCCTCTCGGATTTTATGGACTCGAACCATTCGTCGGAATCCAGGCCCACCACTGCTTCTCCATAGCTCGTAGGTTCATCGTTGTCTAGCGACATGACCTCCAAGACAGGAGTACGTACCACTCTGAAGCAGTACGCATCCTTGTCGACCTACAAGATTTGGTAGTGGCTTGATCTAAAGTTTCATGATCACTATCATCAGCTTCTACTTCAATTGGTGTAGGCGCCACAAGAACAACTTCATGTGCCCTGCCGCACACTAGTTGAAGTGACGGTTCAATAACCTCATCAAGTATCCACCATCCTCCCACTCAATTCTTTCGAGAGAAACTTTTCCTCGAGAAAGGACCCGTTTCTAGAAACAATCACTTTTGCTTCCGGATCTGAAATAGGAGGTATACCCAACTGTTTCGGGTGTCCTATGAAGATGCATTTATCCGCTTTGGGTTCGAGCTTATCAATCAAAAACTTTTCAGATAAGCGTCACAACCCCAATTTTTTTTAAGAAATGACAGCTTAGGTTTCTCTAAAACATAGTGTAGGACCTTGAGAAGAGGTGTCTAGAGGGGGGTGATTAGACACTAAGTACCAAAGTTGCAGTTTTTAAGTTTCTTTAAAGTTTGAGTGGAGTTTAGGCACAAGTTTAACATTCACAACATATAGCAAGCAAGCATGCAAAGAGTATATGAGCAGCGGAAAATAAAGCATGCAACTTGCAAGAATGTAAAGGGAAGGGTTTGGAGGATTCAAACGCAATTGGAGACACGGATGTTTTTGGCGTGGTTCCGATAGGTGGTGCTATTGTACATCCACGTTGATGGAGACTTCAACCCATGAAGGGTAACGGTTGCGCGAGTCCATGGAGGGCTCCACCCACGAAGGTTCCACGAAGAAGCAACCTTGTCTATCCCACCATGGCCGTCGCCCACGAAGGACTTGCCTCACTAGCGGTAGATCTTCACGAAGTAGGCAATCTCCTTGCCCTTACAAATTCCTTGGTTCAACTCCACAATCTTGTCGGAGGCTCCCAAGTGACACCTAGCCAATCTAGGAGACACCACTCTACAAGAAGTAACAAATGGTGCATTGATGATGAACTCCTTGCTCTTGTGCTTCAAATGATAGTCTCCTCACTCAACTCTCTCTCATAGGATTTGGATCTGGTGGAAAGAGGGTTTGAGTGGAAAGCAACTTGGGGAAGGCTAGAGATCAAGATTCATATGGTAGGAATGGAATATCTTGGCCTCAACACATGAGTAGGTAGTTCTCTCTCAGAAATAGGATGCTAGAAGTGTAGGTTTAGTCTGATGGCTCTCTCCATGAATGAAGAGGAGGTGGAGGGGTATATATAGCCTACACACAAAATCTAACCGTTACACACAATCTACCAAACTCGGTGGGACTGAATCATTAAACTCGGTCAGACCGATTTAGCAAATAATGTGACCGTTAGGGTTTTCGGTGGGACCGAAATGCAACTCGGTGGGACCGATTCGGTTAGGGTTAGGGCATAACGTAATCTCGGTAAGACCGATTACACAAACTCGGTGGGACCAATTTTGGTAATAAGATTTCCAGAGAGTTGGTCAGGAAAACTCGGTTTGACCGATTATCAAACTCGGTGGGACCGATTTTGATAATAAGTTAACCAGAGAGTTTGCATTGTAATCTCGGTAGTACCGATTGCTCAAACTCGGTGAGACCGATTTTGATACTGCACATACATAGAGAGATTACAATCCCATCTCGGTGAGACCGAGATCCCTATCGGTGAGACCGATTTGCCTAGGGTTTGTGGCAGTGGCTAAGACATCCAAACTCGGTGGCGCCGGATAGAAAGAAGCAGTGGGGCCGAGTTTGACTTTAGGTTTAGGACATATGTGTGGAAGTGGGAAAGTAGTTGAGGGTATTTGGAGCATATCACCAAGCACTTTGAAGCAAGAGGCTCATTAAGCAACACCTCATCCCTCCTTGATAGTATTGTCTTTTCCTATAGACTCAATGTGATCTTGGATCACTAAAATGTAAAATGAAGAGTCTTGAGCTTGAAGCTTGAGCCAATCCTTTGTCCTTAGCATCTTGAAGGAGTTCCCACATCCTTTAGTCCAATGCACTCCATTGTTGAACTTGTCTGAAATATACTAGATAAAAGTGTTAGTCCAACAAGAGATATGTTTTCATTAATTACCAAAACCACCTAGGGAGCACTTGTGCTTTCAATCTCCCCCTTTTTGATAATTGGTGGCAACATACATCAAAGCTTTAGATAAAGATATGAAGAACAGCAAGTAAAGCTTTGGAAAGACATGTAACAAGCATAGGCTCCCCCTACATGTATGCAATCATGTGAATATGAAATATAGAAGCATGTGATAGCATAACCATGATAGAGCAGGCAATGTGTTACATGTATCTTGGCTATATGCGTCAGAGCAAAAAGTATTAAAGAGAATACCTTCATGCCCATGAGTCCTTCTTGCAAACAGTATGTACATCAGCAAGAATTCCTCATACACATGATTGTGATGCATATACTTACCTTGTGGTCTTGAGTTGGCTTAGAATGGAATGAACCTGTGAAAACAAGGTTAGATAACACAGATGCATCTACTAGCCAGAGCAAACAAAAGAAACCACAAGAATACCAAGACTAGGATGACATGTAGAGAGTGAGTACTGAGTACCACATTGGATTAGACATGTCCCCAAGAGTAAAGATATGCAATGAATTTAAATGATCTCTTTCCCTTAGATGTCTTGCTCCCCCTGAATCTAACATGGGACACTGGGAGAAGATAGGGAACAGAAAATCAGAGCTGAAGGAAAACAGAGCTGAAAGATATGAATGATGATCAGAGCTAAAGTTCAGAGCTAATGTATGCTAATGCAAAATGAGCACAACAGATCATATGTACATGTCTCTCCCCTCAAGAAGACATGTGGCATCTCTCCTCTTGAACACCAAGCATCTGGGATCCTTGAGAAATACTTTCTACTTAAGTATCCTCTCCCCCTGGAGATCTCTCTCCCCCCTTGAAGGATCTTCTCTGTCTCCCTCTGATATGTGATGTCTCTCTCTAAATGATAAGCTTTGATGTGATCTCTCTCTCTCCCCCTTTGACATCAATTGCCAAGAAGGGCTTGATAAAGATGTAATCTCTCTCTCTCCCTCTGGAATTTGTCGTGAATGGGTTTGATCCTTGAGTCACAAAACAAAGCGATGATAAAAATGTGATGCTTGTAGAGGACAAGATTCATTGAGTGGAGCTGGATCAGAAGAAACATAGAATATGTGGCAAAGAGTTTTTCCTGTTATGAAATCGGTGGCACCGAGTGGTATGCTTTGGTCGTACCGAAAAGATTCGGTTGGACCGAAAATAACAAATCGGTGTAACCGAGTTCATCGCAGAGAAAACACTTGTCACCTCAGCTCACTAGACTAGTAAGATCTCACAAAGATTTGCAAGGAATTAGATGCAGAAAATGCAGAGAAAATAGAAAGAAATCTAGATGAAGTTTTTTTTGAAAGGGTAAACACATATGCATGAGACAAATGCAAAAACACAGAAAAGAACACAAGAGAACTTCATCTAGAGATGGTCGGCGACAAAGTCACCTATGTTAGAGTATATTGACTTAGGAGTCAAGTGAGATCACTTGATCATAGGTCATACTCATTGTTTAAGCTCAAAATGGGGTTACCATTTTTCGTTTAAGCATCTTGATGTATTCACATCTTGTCGAGTTGCTTTAACTCATGACTCGGAGTAAAGCTTCTCTAAGATGGAATAACATACCTTGGTTGGTGGTGTTGTCCATGTAGTTGAACTTGCGTGGGTTGCTCAAGGTTGATGTAGCTCATCAAGAATTTGGAGCACCACTTGGAATTTGAGTCCATCTACCTACATGGGTTAGTTCTTGCAAGGAAGAGCACTTGTGTATCCAAAAATGACAATCCTGAAGCTCAACATAGAATTTGTCAAAGGATATGTTTGAATGGTTTCATGCTTCCTTGTCTTCAACCACCTTTGCGTAGAGACTTGGTGATGTAGAGATTGCTCACGATATGAGTAGGTTACAATCTCATGGAATTTGATTCGACCAAGTACCTACATGGGTTAGATAACATGCAAGATACAAATATATCCAAGACATAAGATTTTCATCATAAGAGAAATATCAAGGATTAGTCATAAGCTCATGTCTTGCATGTATCCAATGGAGTTTCTACTCCAAGTTTGAAGCATCAATGATGTTCAATTCTCCTCTTAACCTGCAAAACACTTTCTCATCAAGAGGTTTAGTGAATATATCCGCTAATTGCTTTTCGGTGCGAACATGCTTAGGATCAATGTCACCCTTAGCAACATGATCTCGAATGAAATGATGACGAACTTCAATATGCTTAGTTCGAGAATGTTGCACAGGATTATGACCAATTTTGATAGCACTTTCATTATCACAAAGCAATGGAACATGTCTCACATATATCCCATAATCTTTAAGAGTCTGGGTCATCCAAAGTAATTGAGCACAACATGAACCAGCGGCAATATATTCAGCTTCGGCGGTGGATAAGGATAACGAGTTTTGTTTCTTAGAGGACCAAGACACAAGAGATCTACCAAGAAATTGACAAGTACCCGAAGTGGACTTTCTATCAACCTTGTCTCCGGCATAGTCTGAGTTGGAATAGCCAACAAGATCGAAAGAGGCCCTCTTAGGATACCAAATGCCAAAATTTGGTGTATGGATTAAGTATCTCACTATCCTTTTCACGGCCTTAAGATGACATTCTTTAGGAGCAGCTTGATATCGTGCACACATGCACACACTTAGCATAATATCGGGACGTGAAGCACATAGATATAACAATGATCCAATCATAGAGCGATAAACCTTTTGATCAACCGGTTCACCATCTTTGGTCAAATCAAGATGTCCACTAGTAGGCATGGGTGTAGTCATACCTTTGCATTCTTGCATATTGTACTTCTTGAATAAGTCCTTAGTGTACTTTGTTTGAGAGACAAAAGTACCTTCCTTAGTTTGCTTGATTTGCAACCCAAGAAAGAATTTGAGTTCACTCATCATAGACATCTCAAACTTCTCCGACATTAGCTTCCCAAACTTTTCACTAAAATGAGGGTTAGTTGAACCAAATATAATATCATCAACATAAATTTGGCACACAAAGAGTTCACCATTAACCCTTTTAGTAAAAAGAGTAGAATCAATTTTCCCAATTTCAAAGCCTTTTTCAATAAGGAACTTGGTCAAGCATTTATACCATGCTCTAGGAGCTTGTTTAAGTCCATAAAGAGCTTTGTGAAGTTTGTAAACATGATTTGGTTTCTTAGGATTGACAAAGCCGAGAGGTTGTTTAACATAAACTTCCTCCTCTATTTCACCATTTAGAAAAGCATTTTTAATGTCCATTTGGTACAAGGTGGTATCATGGTGATTAGCATAGGCAAGTAAGATGCGAATGGACTCAAGTCTAGTAACGGGGGTGTAAGTCTCACCATAGTCCATACCTTTGACTTGTGTGTAGCCTTGGGTGACGAGACGTGCTTTGTTGCGAACTACTTGTCCATCTTCATCTTGCTTGTTGCGAAACACCCATTTGGTACCGATGATGTTGTCGTTGTTGTCGGGCTTCTCAACCAATGTCCAAACTTGGTTCCTCTCAAAGTTGTGTAGCTCTTCATGCATAGCATTTATCAAATCCGGATCTTTCAATGCTTCTTCGACCTTCATAGGTTCAATGCTAGAGGTGAAAGAATAGTTTTCACAAAAGTTAGCTAAACAAGTTTTAGAGCGAGTGATTCTCCCGGTTTGAATATCATTGTAGATTTGCTCTACGGGATGGTCTTTAGCAATTCTTGCTCCAACTCGTGAAAGCTTTTGCTTGGATCTTTGTTGAACATCTTCTTCATCTTGTTCTTCTTCTTGGCCTTCTTCATTGTTGGCATTGTCGTTCTCTTGTCGTGGTGGAGAAGGAGGTTGTTGACGTTCATCTTGATGCACTTCCTCGTTTCCTTCATCTTGGTGTGTCCCACTTGTGGATGCTTCCGTATCAACTCTTGGTTCACCTTGTCGTGAAGTAGAAGCTTCCACTTGGACGAACGAGGTACTCTCCTTCACCTCCGTTGGACGGACCTTGCCAATAGACAAGTCTTGGATTGCTTTCGAAGGATCTTTGTCTCCTACATCAATTGGCAATTGCTCTACTTGCGAGCCGTTAGATTCATCAAACTTCACATCTACCGTCTCTTCAACCTTTCGGGTGAAATTGTTGTAGACACGGTAAGTGTGAGAGTTTGTGCCATAACCTAGTAGGAAACCTTCATGAGACTTAGGAGCAAATTTAGAACGACGATGCTTATCAAGAATGTAGCACTTTGAGCCGAATACTCGAAAGTATCCAACTTGGGGTTTGTTACCGGTGAGGAGCTCGTATGCCGTCTTGCCGAGTAGCTTGTGAAGATACAAGCGATTTGTTGCATGACAAGCTGTCTCAACCGCTTCTGCCCAAAATGCTTCGGCGTCTTGTACTCATCAAGCATCATTCTCGCTAGTTTGATGAGCGTCCGGTTCTTCCTCTCAACAACTCCATTTTGTTGAGGTGTGTATGTAGCCGAGAACTCGTGTGAAATCCCTTCTTCGTCAAGAAAGGTGTCCACATTTGCGTTCTTGAACTCTGTTCCATTGTCGCTGCGAACCTTCTTGATCTTCACTTCAAATTGATTTTGGGCCTTCCTAGTGAAGTTTTTGAAGATCTTCTAAACCTGCGATTTATCATCAAGAAAGAACACCCACGTAAATCTGGAAAAATCATCAACTATAACTAGACCAAAAGAATTTCCACCGAGACTCTTGTAAGAGTTGGGACCAAAGAGATCCATGTGAAGTAGCTTGAGTGGTCTCTTTGTGGTCATGATGTTCTTCACGGGATGCCTTCCTCCAACCTGTTTACCTGCTTGACAAGCACTTCAAAGTCTATCCTTATCAAAAATGACATCATTAACTCCAAGGATATGATTTCCTTTAATAAGCTTGTCAAGATTTCTCATGCCAACGTGACCTAGTCGTCTATGCCATAACCAACCTTTTGAGGATTTAGCAATGAAGCAAGTTTTAGGTTTAGCCTTTTTAGTGAAATCTACAATGTATAGATCACCTCTACGTATGCCGGCAAAAACCATTTTATGATTGTCTCGATGAAACACTTGGCAATCAATTTCAGTAAATAAGACATTGAAACCAAAGTCAGCAAGTCTAGATACTGAAAGTAAGTTGTATCCAAGAGATTCAACGAGCATGACATTTTGTATGGAGCTATCATGTGAGATGGCCACCTTACCGAGGCCAACCACCTTACCCTTTGAGTTGTCACCGAAAGTGACATACTTTCGAGGACTATCATTATCAGCTAGCTCACGAAACATGTCTTTATCTCCGGTCATGTGATCGGTACATCCACTATCAAGAACCCATTCCTTTCCTCCTGACATATATCCCCAAAGATTTTCCATAAGACCAAAATGTATCATTGCATCATCAAGATCGAAGTCACTATCACCATCCTCATCATAGTATCCATGTTCAACATCGTCATGTGGTGGATCAAATCCTAGAGAGGGTGATTCGTTAGAGTGATTTTGACAATGATCTTGTCTATGAATTCTTATAGCTTCGGAAATAATGTCACTAATAATACCAACATTTCCTTTGGCACGCATAAGGTTAAGCTCAAACAGACGATCACCAAACATATGATCACTAGTATTCATCTTACTCAAAGTAATAGACTTATGGAGAATTTCATCAAGATTTTTCAAAGAATAATCAGGAAATCGTTCCTCAAGAAATTTCCATATAGTGTAGGCACACTCAAGAGTAGGCAGTTTTATAATCAAGTTTCTAGGCAAGCCTCTAGCGATAAGATTAACAGTTCTAACATTCCTAATCATGTCAATAGACTCATCATGGGTAGGATGCATAGGATCAACACAAGGTGCACAAGGACTAGCAATGTACTTGTTCAAATGATATTGATTGAAAATAACAAGCATCTCATTTTTCCACTCATGAAAATACTCTCCATCAAGAATAGGCACTCTATGTCTAAGACTCCCCAAAGTAGACTCATCCATCTTCCTCCAATGGTGATTAAACCAAGGCAATGGAGACCAATGCTCTGATACCACTTGTAGGACCTTGAGAAGAGGTGTCTAGAGGGGGGTGATTAGACACTAAGTACCAAAGTTGCAGTTTTTAAGTTTCTTTAAAGTTTGAGTGGAGTTTAGGCACAAGTTTAACATTCACAACATATAGCAAGAAAGCATGCAAAGAGTATATGAGCAGCGGAAAATAAAGCATGCAACTTGTAAGAATGTAAAGGGAAGGGTTTGGAGGATTCAAACGCAATTGGAGACACGGATGTTTTTGGCGTGGTTCCGATAGGTGGTGCTATCGTACATCCACGTTAATGGAGACTTCAACCCACGAAGGGTAACGGTTGCGCGAGTCCACGGAGGGCTCCACCCATGAAGGGTCCACGAAGAAGCAACCTTGTCTATCCCACCATGGCCGTCGCCCACGAAGGACTTGCCTCACTAGAGGTAGATCTTCATGAAGTAGGCGATCTCCTTGCCCTTACAAACTCCTTGGTTCAACTCCACAATCTTGTCGGAGGCTCCCAAGTGACACCTAGACAATCTAGGACACACCACTCTCCAAGAAGTAACAAATGGTGCGTTGATGATGAACTCCTTGCTCTTGTGCTTCAAATGATAGTCTCCCCAACACTCAACTCTCTCTCATAGGATTTGGATCTGGTGGAAAGAGGGTTTGAGTGGAAAGCAACTTGGGGAAGGCTAGAGATCAAGATTCATATGGTAGGAATGGAATATCTTGGCCTCAACACATGAGTAGGTAGTTCTCTCTCAGAAATAGGATGCTAGAAGTGTAGGTTCAGTCTGGTGGCTCTCTCCACGAATGAAGAGGAGGTGGAGGGGTATATATAGCCTCCACACAAAATCTAACCATTACACACAATCTACCAAACTCGGTGGGACCGAATCAGTAAACTCGGTCAGACCGATTTAGCAAATAATGTGACCGTTAGGGTTTTCGGTGGGACCGAAATGCAACTCGGTGGGACCGATTCGGTTAGGGTTAGGGCATAACGTAATCTCGGTAAGACCGATTACACAAACTTGGTGGGACCAATTTTGGTAATAAGCTTTCCAGAGATTTGGTCAGGCAAACTCGGTTTGACCGATTATCAAACTCGGTGGGACCGATTTTGATAATAAGTTAACCAGAGAGTTTGCATTGTAATCTCGGTAGTACCGATTGCTCAAACTCGGTGAGACCGATTTTGATAATGCACATACACAGAGAGATTACAATCCCATCTCGGTGAGACCGAGATCCCTATCGGTGAGACCGATTTGCCTAGGGTTTGTGGCAGTGGCTAAGACATCCAAACTCGGTGGTGCCGGATAGAAAGAATCAATGGGGCCGAGTTTGACTTTAGGTTTAGGACATATGTGTGGAAGTGGGAAAGTAGTTGAGGGTATTTGGAGCATATCACCAAGCACTTTGAAGCAAGAGGCTCATTAAGCAACACGTCATCCCTCCTTGATAGTATTGGCTTTTCCTATAGACTCAATGTGATCTTGGATCACTAAAATGTAAAATGAAGAGTCTTGAGCTTGAAGCTTGAGCCAATCCTTTGTCCTTAGCATCTTGAAGGAGTTCCCACATCCTTTAGTCCATGCCACTCCATTGTTGAACTTGTCTGAAATATACTAGATAAAAGTGTTAGTCCAACAAGAGATATGTTGTCATTAATTACCAAAACCACCTAGGGAGCACTTGTGCTTTCACATAGTTCATACGGTGTCATCTCAATAGAATTACGTGGTGCCCTATTTAAAGTGAATGCGGTTGTCTCTAATGCCTAACCCATAAACGATAGTGGTAATTCGATAAGAGACATCATTGTATGCACCATATCCAATAGGATGCATTTATGATGTTCGAACACACCATCACACTATGGTGTTCCAGGAAGTATTAGTTATGAAACAATTTCCACAAGGTCTTAATTGTGTACCAAACTCGTAACTCAGATATTCATCTCTATGATCATATCATAGACATTTTATCCTCTTGCCACGATGATCTTCAACTTCACTCTGAAATTGCTTGAACCTTTCAATAATTCAGACTCGTGTTTCATCAAGTAAATATACTCAGAATCTACTCAAATCATCTGTGAAGTAAGGGCATAACGATATTCACTGTGTGCCTCAACACTCATTGGATTACACACATCAAATGTATTACTTCCAACAAGTTGCTCTCTTGTTTCATCTCACTGAAAAACGAGGCCTTTCAGTCATCTTACCCATGTGGTATGATTTGCATGTCTCAAGTGATTCAAAATCAAGTGAGTCCAAATGATCCATCTGTAAGGAGTTTCTTCATGCATATATACCAATAGACATGGTTCGCATGTCTCAATCTTTTCAAAACGAGTGAGTCCAAAGATCCATCAACATGGAGCTTCTTCATGCGTTTTATACCAGTATGACTCAAATGGCAGTGCCACAAGTATGTGGTACTATCATTACTATCTTATATCTTTTGGTATGAACATGTGTATCACTACGATCGAGATTCAATAAACCATTCATTTTAGGTGCAAGACCGTTGAAAGTATTATTCAACCAAACAGAGTAACCATTATTCTCCTTAAATGAATAACCGTATTGCGATAAACATAATCTAGTCATGTCTATGCTCAACGCAAACACCAAATAACAATTATTTAGGTTTAACACCAATCTCGATGGTAGAGGGAGCAGACGATGCTTGATCACATCAATCTTGGAAACACTTCCAACACACATCATCATCTCACCTTTAGCTAGTCTCCGTTTATTCCGCAGCTTTTATTTCAAGTTACTAACACTTAGCAACCGAACCGGTATCTAATACCCTGGTGCTACTAGGAGTACTAGTAAAGTACACATTAATATAATGTATATCCAATATAGTTTTGTCGACCTTGCCAGCCTTCTCATCTACCAAGTATCTAGGGTAGTTCTGCTTTAGTGACCGTTCCCCTCATTACAGAAGCACTTAGTCTCGGGTTTGGGTTCAACCTTGGGTTTCTTCACTAGAGCAGCAACTGATTTGCCGTTTCATGAAGTATCCCTTCTTGCCCTTTGCCCTTCTTGCAACTAGTGGTTTTACTAACCATCAACAATTGATGCTCCTTCTTGATTTCTACTTTCGCGGTGTCAAACATCACGAATAGCTCAAGGATCATCATATCTATCCCTGATATGTTATAGTTCATCACGAAGCTCTAGTAGCTTGGTGGCGGTGACTTTGGAGAACCATCACTATCTCATCTGGAAGATAACTCCCACTTGATTCAAGCGATTGTAGTACTCAGACAATCTGAGCACATGCTCAATGATTGAGCTTTTCTCCCTTCGTTTGCAGGCTTAAGAAACTTTTCGGAGGTCTCACACCTCTTGACGTGGGCACGAGCCTGAAATCCCAATTTCAGCTCTTAGAACATCTCATATGTTCTGCGATGTTTTAAAATGTCTTCGATGCCTCAATTCTAAACCGTTTAGCATTACGCATTGAACTATCACGTAGTCATCAAAACATGTATGTCAGATGTTCGCAACATCCACAGACGACGCTCGAGGTTCAGCACATCGAGCGGTGCATTAAGGACATAAGCCTTCTCCGCAGCAATGAGGATAATCCTCAGTTTATGGACCCAGTCCGCATAATTGCTACTATCAACTTTCAACTAAAATTTCTCTAGGAACATATCTTAAACAGTAGAACTAAAGCGTAAGCTACGACATAATTTGCAAAGACCTTTTGACTATGTTCATGACAATTAAGTTCATCTGATTATTTAATGAATTCCCACTTAGATAGACATCCCTCTAGTCATCTAAGTGATACATGATCCGAGTCAACTAGGCCATGTCTGATCATCACATGAGACGGACTAGTCATCATCGGTGAACATCTTCATGTTGATCGCATCTGCTATACGACTCATGTTCGACCTTTTCGGTCTCTTGTGTTCCGAGGCCATGTATGTACATGCTAGGCTCATCAAGTCAACCTAAGTGTTTTGCATGTGTAAATGTGGCTTACCCCCGTTGTAGGCGAATGTTAGAATCTATAATACCAGATCATCACGTGGTGCTTCAAAACAACGAACCTTCGCAACGGTGCACAGTTAGGGGGAACACTTCCTTGAAATTTTATGAGGGATCATCTTATTTATGCTACCGTCGTTCTAAGCAAATAAGATGCAATAACATGATAAACATCTCATGCAATCAAATAGTGACATGATATGGCCAATATCATTTTGCTCCTTTTGATCTCCATCTTCTGGGCGCCATGATCATCATCGTCACCGGCATGACACCATGATCTCCATCATCGTGTCTTCATGAAGTTGTCTCGCCAACTATTACTTCTACTACTATGGCTAACGGTTTAGCAATAAAGTAAAGTAATTACATGGCATTATTCAATGACACGCAGGTCATACAATAAATTAAGATAACTCCTATGGCTCCTGCCGGTTGTGATACTCATCGACATGCAAGTTGTGATTCCTATTACAAGAACATGATCAATCTCATACATCACATATATATCATTCATCACATCCTTTTGGCCATATCACATCACATGGCATATGCTGCAAAAACAAGTTAGACGTCCTCTAATTGTTGTTGCAAGTTTTTACGTGGCTGCTATATGTTTATAGCAAGAACGTTTCTTACCTACGCCAAAACCACAACGTGATATGCCAATTGCTATTTACCCTTCATAAGGACCCTTTTCATCGAATCTGATCCGACTAAAGTGGGAGAGACTGGCACCCGCTAGCCACCTTATGCAACAAGTGCATGTCGGTGGAACCTGTCTCACGTAAGTGTACGTGTAAGGTCGGTCCAGGCCGCTTCATCCCACGATGCTGCCGAATCAAGATAAGACTAGTAGTGGCAAGTAAATTGACAAAATCGACGCACACAACAACTTGTGTTCTACTCGTGCATAGAAACTACGCATAGACCTAGCTCATGATGCCACTGTTGGAGAACGTAGCAGAAATTCAAAATTTTCTACGCATCACCAAGATCAATCTATGGAGTGACTAGCAACGAGAGAGAGGGTGAGGATGAGCATCTTCATACCTTTGAAGATCGCTAAGCGGAAGCGTTACAAGAACGCGGTTGGTGGAGTCATACACGCAGCGATTCAGATCGCAGTCGATTCCGATCTCAGCACCGAACGGACGGCGCCTCTGCGTTCAACACACGTACAACCCGGGGACGTCTCCTCCTTCTTGATCCAGCAAGGGGAGAGGAGAAGTCGAGGGAAAACTCCAGCAGCACGACGGCGTGATAGCGATGGAGCTCGTGGTTCTCCGGCAGGGCTTCGCCAAGAACTACGGAGGAGGAGGAGGTGTTGGAGGAGGGAGAGGGCTGTGCCAGGGAAGGGTGCGGCTTCCCTCTCTCTCCCTCACTATATATAGGGGGAAGGGGGGGTGGAGGAGGTGCCCTAGGGTTCCCTAGGGGAGGGGTGGCGGCCATAGGGGAAACCCTAGATGGGTTTGGGCGCCCCCACACCCTAGGAACTTGCCCCCCAAGCCGGGAGGGGAGGCTGCCCTAGGGGTGGCGCCCCTACCTTTCCAGGTGAAGTGAGATGGGGTGGGAGGGGCGCTCAGCCCCTTAGTGGGCTGATGTGCCCCCTCCCCTTGGCCCATAAGGCCCCCCAACACTTGCCGGGGCCTCCGAAACCCCTTTCGGACACGTTGGTCATCACCTGGTACCCCCGGAACTATTCCAGACTCCAATATCCTTCGTCCAATATACCGATCTTCACCTTCGGACCATTCCAGAGCTCCTCGTCACGTCTGGGATCTCATCCGGGACTCCGAACAAACTTCGATAACCACATACTATTTCCCATAACAACTCTAGCGTCACCGGACCTTAAGTGTGTAGACCCTACGGGTTCGAGAACCATGCAAACATGACCAAGACATCTCTCCGTCCTATAACCAACAGCGGGATCTGGATACCCATGTTGGCTCCCACATGTTCCACGATGATCTCATTGGATGAACGACAATGTCGAGGATTCAAGCAATCCTGTATACAATTCCCTTTGTCAATCGGTACGTTACTTGCCGAGATTCGATCATCGGTATCCCAATACCTCGTTCAATCTCATTACCGGCAAGTCACTTTACTCGTTCCGTAATGCATGATCCCATGACCAACTACTTAGTCACATTGAGCTCATTATGATGATGCATTACCGAGTGGGCCCAGAGATACCTCTCCGTCATACGGAGTGACAAATCCCAGTCTGGATTCATGCCAAACCAATAGAAACTTTCAGAGATACCTGTAGTGCACCTTTATAGACACCCAGTTACGTTGTGACGTTTGGTACACCCAAAGCATTCCTACGGTATCCGGGAGTTGCACAATCTCATGGTCTAAGGAAATGATACTTGACATTAGAAAAGCTCCTAGCAAACGAACTATACGATCTTTTGCTATGCTTAGGATTGGGTCTTGTCCATCACATCATTCTCCTAATGATGTGTCCCCGTTATCAATGACATCCTATGTCCATGGTCAGGAAACCATAACCATCTATTGATCAACGAGCTAGTCAACTAGAGGCTCACTAAGGACATGTTGTGGTTTATGTATTCACACATGTATTATGGTTTCCAGTTAATACAATTATAGCATGAACAATAAACAATTATCATGAACAAGGAAATATAATAATAACCATTTTATTATTGCCTCTAGGGCATATTTCCAACACCACCACCAAAGCCAAGTGAACCGGATTATCAACCCGGGGCGGGTGATCTTCTCGACTCCACATAATGGGTTGCTCAGACCATCGTAAGTAATGGTGGACTGCCGGCTCAATGGCGTTCACAACCCTTTTATGGAGCTTCTGGTCCCGCTTGCATAATCTTGTGGTGAAGACGTGGTACTGCCCACTGTTCAACTGCTTCAGATGACTTTGATATCCAGACTACTACTGCTGCTAAGCCCCCTGACTAGATTGTTGATTGTATCTGCCCTGATTACCTTGATGGTTTTGGTGGCCCTAGAAACCGGAACTAGAACCGCCACCACCGTAACCCGGGCCATGAGAACCGCCACCGCCTAAGCCGCCGCCCAACCCCTGATTGTTCTAGAACAAATCTGAATTTTTGAACTCCTTTATAATTCGACAGTCCTTCCAAAGGTGACTGGACAGTATTTCCCGCGAACCATGCTTTGGGCAGGACTTATTCAGCATCTGCTCAAGATTGAGACCTGATCCACCTGTCTGAGGAGGTGGCTTACCCTTACGACGTTGACGATTATTCTGCATAATGGTATTGGCCACAAAATCTGAACTACTGTCGGCCTTGCGATTACCATTGCCCCCTTGACTCGCCGGGTTATGCTGCTGCTGACCCTTAGTGCTGCCACTCTTCTTTCCCTTTACCAGCTTTTCATCATCAGACTCGGGGTCCTTAGTACTATCAGAGTCGGCATATTTAATAGAGCCGCCATCAACTCCCCCATATCATTGACGTGGCACTTGAGCCGCCCTAACTTCTGTTTAAGAGGCAAAAAATGGCAATTCTTCTCTAACATTAGAACCGCTGAGCCGACATTAATGTTATCTGATGAGTGCAGGATAGCCTTGACCCAGCGCACCCAATGGGTCGTTGACTCGCCCTCTTCTTGGGCACAAGCATCCAAATCCACAATCGACATGGGTTGTTTGCACGTATCTATAAAATTCTGGATAAACCGTGCTTTTAGCTCGGCCCACGACCCGATGGAATTAGCAGGAAACCCTTTTAACCAAGTACGGGCCGTCCCATCCAGCATCATGGTAAAGTACTTGGCACACGCAGCATCGCTGACCTCCAACAGCTCCATGGACATCTCATAACTCTCAATCCACGCCTCAGGGGGTAATTCGGCTGTGTAGTTAGGCACCTTACGAGGTCCTTTGAAATCCTTGGGCAGACGCTCATTATGCAGAGCCGACACTAAACATGGCACACCCGTGGTTCTAGAGGTCACACCCGTCTCCACCAAAATCGTCGGATAAGCCGGAAGATGTTGATGAGCCGCCTGCTGAGCCGCCAACTCAGCTTCTCGATGTGCAGTGTCCTGGTCCACCAAATCCTGAGCACTATCGCACGCCGGGTCATGCCCACGCGGCTGGTTACGTCGCCTGTCACTGCTTGAAATGGCCGGTGAGTCCATGTGTCTGCGATAACTCCAGCTTGGGTGAGGGGTCAAGTGGATATGGTCCCGACTATACGAATAAGCAGCCTGTTAAGCCACAGCCATCTCGAGCACCTCCCCGGCTCGTCGTATTTCCATCGCTGCCGGTGATTCGCCCTCAACTGGCAAAGCTGCCAGCCGTGTCGTTGTAGCAGTCATGTTATACAAATGATTAGAATAATGACCCGGTGGTGCCGGCACATACTGAGGTGGAGTATTATTCAGACGAGGTGGCTCCGTCGTGCGCGGTTGAACAGGCGCTCCAGCCCCAGGCGCTTCAACCTGGTTTATCTCTGGTTGGTTACTGGTCCCTGCTCCAGGTGTGCAAAAGAGGTTTATCGCCTTGTAAACCGGAGGTAGACGAGACTGATGCCTCCTCCTCATGACTTCATTTGAAGCGTTTTGATCCATCGTAAGCCGGAAGGCCTCTGACTGAATCCACTGTGCCTGAGCATCTAGGGCAGCTCGCTCCGTGGCCATCCTGACATTCTCTGCATTCATCCCCTCCTTGGCTTGTGCTATCTCATCACATAACTTTGCAACTTCCGCGTTGTGCTGAACTTGATTTGCCGGGTTAACCTCCGCTATTAACAAGGCTGTCAAATTATCCAGTAGATCAGTCAAAACTTGAGCCGGTGGGCGTATAGGGCCTCCTGCCCGTGCTGCCATCGCCGTTGCTGACCTGGAGACCATTGCTGTCGTAGTTGAAGAATGCTGCACGGGCTGTGTTTCGGCCATGAAGATTGCGACCATATTTGGCAGCTCATAGGGGTCTGGAATACTATCGCCATCAGAACAGCCCCCAAGCCCGCCGTCTTGCAGTTGATACAATGAAGTAGTCTTGCCTGTGGATGACTCATCATCAGAATAGATGGCCATCTCACCGCCAGACATGGATCCTTCCTCAAATTCTGCCCCATGGATGAATCCCACGAAGGCACGTTTCGCGGGGGGCTGAACTCGGGCGGGTTGTGCATGCTGAGCCATCTCGATGATGTCGGTGCAGATGTTCGGCTCAGGGCCCGGCTCGCTAATCTTGCCGATGAAGACATGAATTCCATCGAAGGGGACCCGGTACCCCTACTCAATTGAGCCGGCCTCGGGGCCCCAGCCTCCATCGTCGATGTAGAGCTTGCCGCGACGACTCTTGGTTATCCGGCCCAAAGCGTATCCCTTGATCCCTTCGAAGCTGCCCTTTAAGAACTCAAAACCACCGTGCGCTGGCCTCATGGTGGGTGCCAACTATCATGGAATTGTCACGGCAGATGTCCTATTGAGAGGACTTAGTCGTGGAGCCATCGCAACTAGGTTAGCTTAAAGGGGTTAAACGGGACAAAGGACATAGAGAGTTTATACGGGTTCGGCCCCTTACGGTGAAGGTAAAGGCCTAATCTAGTTTGAGGTGGTATCGCTTATGTCTCGATTACCAGGGAGCGAATCCTCTTAACCTAGCTTTCGATCTCTTGTTTCTTGCCCTGAACTGCTGCCGGGTCGTCCCTTTATATACACAGGTTCACGCCCAGCGGCTCACGGAGTCCCGGCCGGCTCATAGACAATGTGTCCGGCTCGTTGACTAAATATACTTGCCTTATAATATAAGTCATACACATATGGCGGTTTACCCCTATGGGCCTTAAGTCGCCCTTGGGCTTTAGGCCCTTGCTTCATGAACTACCATCTTCAACATCCTCATGGGCTTGTATTGATGAACCGTCATAGGTATAACCCGGCCCCTCCTAGGCGGGTCATACCTAATAGTCATATCCCCAACACATAGTGTCCGTGATCAATGGCTCGCCCAACACCTCGGGCAGGTGATACGTCTCCAACGTATCTATAATTTTTGATTGTTCCATGCTATTATATTACCCGTTTTGGATGTTTATGGGCTTTACTCTACACTTCTATATCTTTTTGGGACTAACCTACTAACCGCAGGCCCAGCCCGAATTGCTATTTTTTTTGCCTATTTCAGTGTTTCGAAGGAAAGGAATATCAAACGGAGTCCAAACGGAATGAAACCTTCGGGCGTGATCTTTTTGGAACAAACGCAATCCAGGGGACTTGGAGTGGACATCAAGCAACAAACAAGGCGGCCACGAGGGTGCCCGATGTGCCCCCTGGGGGTGGGCGTGCCCCCCGCCCTCGTGGGCCCCTCAAGCATCCACCGACCTACTTCTTCCTCCTATATATATCAACGTACCCCAAAAACATCCAGGAGCACCACGAAAAACTATTTCCAGCGCCGCAACCTTCTGTATCCGCGAGATCCCATCTTGGAGCCTTCGTCGGTGCTCCGCTGGAGGGGGAATCAACCATGGAGGGCCTCTACATCATCTCCAAGGCCTCACTGATGAGTTGTGAGTAGTTTACCACAGACCTTTGCGTCCATAGTTATTAGCTAGATGGCTTCTTCTCTCTCTTTGAATCTCAATACAAAGTTCTCCTCGATCTTCTTGGAGATCTATTCGATGTAACTCTTTTTGCAGTGTGTTTGTAGAGATTCGATGGATTGTGGGTTTATGATCAAGTTTATCTATGAGAAATATTTGAATCTCCTCTGAATTCTTTTATGTGTGATTAAGTTATCTTTGCAAGTCTCTTCAAATTATCAGTTTGTTCTGACCTACTAGATTGATCTTTCTTGCAATGGGAGAAGTGCTTAGCTTTGGGTTCAATCTTGCGGTGTCCTTTCCCAGTGACAGCAAGGGCAGCAAGGCATGTATTGTATTGTTGCCATCGAGGATAAAAAGATGGGGTTTATATCATATTGCATGAGTTTATCCCTCTACATCATGTCATCTTTCTTAATGCGTTACTCTATTCTTCATGAACTTAATAGTCTAGATGCAGGAAGGAGTCGGTCGATGTGTGGAGTAATAGTAGTAGATGCAGAATTGTTTCGATCTACTTGTCACGGACGTGATGCCTATATACATGATCATGCCTAGATAATCTCATAACTGTGCGTTTTTCTATCAATTGCTCGACAGTAATTTGTTCACCCACCGTAATACTTATGATATCTTAAGAGAAGCCACTAGTGAAGCCTATGGCCCCCGGGTTTATCTTTTATCATATAAGTTTCCATCTATCTTTTATTTGCATCTTTTACTTTCCAATCTATATCATAAAAATACCAAAAATATTTATCTTATCTTATTATCTCTATCAGATCTCACTTTTGCAATTTACCATGAAGGGATTGACAACCCCTTTATTGTGCTGGTTGTGAGGTTCTTGTTTGTTTGTGTAGGTGCGTGGGAGTTTTGAGGAGCCTCCTACTGGATTGATACCTTGGTTCTCAAAAACTACGGGAAATACTTACGCTACTTTGCTGCATCATCCTTTCCTCTTCAAGGAAAACCAACACAGTGCTCAAGAGGTAGCAAGAAGGATTTCTGGCGCCGTTGCCGGGGAGGTCTTCGCTCAACTCAAGACATACCAAGTACCCATCACAAACTCATCTCCCTTGCATTACATTATTTTCCATTTGCCTCTCGTTTTCCTCTCCCCCACTTCACCCTTGTCATTTTATTCGTGCTCTCTTTCCTGTTCACCTCTCTCTTTCGCTTGCCTTTTGTGTGCTTATGTGTTGGATTGCTTGTCACGATGGCTCAAGATAATACCAAATTGTGTGACTTTTCCAATACCAATAATAATGATTTCCTTAGCACTCCGATTGCTCCTCTTAATGATGTTGAATCTTGTGAAATCAATGTTGCTTTGTTGAATCTTGTTATGAAAGATCAATTCTCTGGCCTTCCTAGTGAAGATGACGCTATTCATCTAAACAACTTTGTTGATTTGTGTGATATGCAAAAGAAGAAAGATATGGATAATGATATTGTTAAATTAAAGTTATTTCCGTTTTCACTTAAAGATCGTGCTAAAACTTGGTTTTCGTCTTTGCCTAAGAATAGTATTGATTCATGGAATAAGTGCAAAGATGCTTTTATCTCTAAGTATTTTCCTCCCGCTAAGATCATATCTCTTAGGAACGATATTATGAATTTTAAACAACTTGATCATGAGCATGTTGCCTAATCTTGGGAAAGAATGAAATTGATGATTCTCAATTGCCCTACTCATAGTTTGAACTTATGGATGATCATACAAAATTTTTATGCCGGATTGAATTTTGCTTCTAGAAATCTTTTAGATTCGGCCGCGGGAGGCACTTTTATGGAATTCACCTTAGGAGAAGCTACTAAACTCCTTGATAACATTATGGATAATTATTCTCAATGGCACACCGAAAGATCTACTAGTAAAAAAGTGCATGCTATAGAAGAAATTAATGTTTTGAGTGGAAAGATGGATGAGCTTATGAATTTTTTTGCTACTAAGAGTGCTCCTATTGATCCTAATGATATGCCTTTGTCTACTTTGATTGAAAATAATAATGAATCTATGGATGTGAATTTTGTTGGTAGGAATAATTTTGATAACAATGCTTATAGAGGAAACTTTAATCCTATACCGTTCCCTAGTAATTCCTCTAATAATTATGGTAATTCCTACAACAACTCTTATGGAAATTTTAATAAGATTCCCTCCGATTTTGAGAATAGCGTTAAAGAATTTATGATCTCTCAAAAGAATTTTAATACTTTGCTTGAATAAAATTTGCTTAAAGTTGATGATTTGGCTAAGAACGTTGATAGGCTTTCACTTGATGTTGATTCTTTGAAACTTAGATCTATTCCACCTAAGCATGATATCAATGAGTCTCTCAAAGCCAATAGAATTTCCATTGATGAGTGCAAAGAAAGAACCGCTAGATTGCGTGCTAAGAAAGATTACTTTGTAAAAGTGTGTTCTTCTAGTTTCCATGAAAATAATGATGAAGATCTAAAAATTATTGATGTATCCCCAATTAAATCCTTGTTTTGCAATATGAATCTTGATAATGATGGGACTGGAGATGATTCAACTTTAGTTAAAAGGCGTCCCAATAATTCGGAGTTTTTAGATCTTGATGCTAAATTTGGTAAAAGTGGGATTGGAGAGGTCAAGACTTTAAATAGCATTAAACCCACTATTATGGATTTCAAGGCATTTAATTATGATAATTGTTCTTTAATAGATTGTATTTCCTTGTTGCAATCCGTGTTGAATTCTCCGCATGCTTATAGTCAAAATAAAGCTTTTACCAAACATATTGTTGATGCCTTGATGCAATCTAATGAGGAAAAACTTGATTTGGAAATTTCTATACCTAGAAAACTTTATGATGAGTGGGAATGTACTATAAAGATTAAAATTAAATATCATGAGTGCTATGCTTTGTGTGATTTTGGTGCTAGTGTTTCCACGATTCCGAAAACTTTATGTGATGTGCTAGGTTTCCATGATTTTGATGATTGCTCTTTAAGCTTCCACCTTGTGGATTCCACCATTAA
Source organism: Triticum aestivum (assembly GCF_018294505.1). Lineage (NCBI taxonomy): Eukaryota > Viridiplantae > Streptophyta > Magnoliopsida > Poales > Poaceae > Triticum > Triticum aestivum. The sequence goes on from NC_057813.1 coordinate 449,437,099, forward strand.
GAAACCTATGGGAAGGATCAATGATGTTCTTATTGTGCAAATAGGAATTATGTGCCTGTAGATTTTATCGTTCTTGATATAGATTGCAATCTTTCATGTCCTATTATTCTTGGTAGACCTTTCCTTAGAACAATTGGTGCAATTATTTATATGAAGGAAGGGAATATAAGATTCCAATTTCCATTAAGGAAAGGCATGGAACACTTTCCAAGAAAGAAAGTCAAATTACCTTATGAATCTATTATGCGAGCTACTTATGAATTGAGTGCCAAAGATGGCACTACTTAGATCTATTCTCGCTTTTATGCCTAGCTAGGGGCGTTAAACAATAGCGCTAGTTGGGAGGCAACCCAATTTTCTTTTTGTTTCTTACTTTTTGCTTCTGTTTAGTAATACATTTTTCATCTAGCTTCTGTTTATATGTTTTTTTATGTTTTAATTAATTTTTGTGCCAAGTAGAACCTATAGGATAACCTACGGTGATAGTTAATTTGATTCTGCTGAAAAACAGAAACTTTGCGCGCACGCAAATAATTTTAGTAATTCACAGAAACGTGCTTTTGCGTTGATTCTTTTTGATGTAGATCAATAGACAAATTGCCCAGGACTTCCTATTTTGGTAGTAGTTTTAGAGTTCCAGAAGTATTGGAAAGTTATAGATTTCTACAGACTATTCTGTGTTTGACAGATTCTGTTTTTCGTGTGTTGTTTCCTTATTTTGATGCATCTATGGCTAGTATGTAAGGGTATGAACCATAGAGAACTTGGAATACAGTAGGTTTAACACCAATATAAATAAATAATGAGTTCATTACAGTACCTTATGTGGTGGTTTTTCTTTCTTGCACTAACGGAGCTTACGAGATTTCCTGTTGAGTTTTGTGTTGTGAAGTTTTCAAGTTTTGGGTAAAGATTTGATGGACTATGGAATAAGGAGTGGCAAGAGCCTAAGCTTGGGGATGCCCATGGCACCCCAGGATATCCAAGGATAACCAAAAGCCTAAGCTTGGGGATGCCCCGGAAGGCATCCCCTCTTTCATCTTCGCCTATCGGTAACTTTACTTGGAGCTATATTTTTATTCGCCACATGATATGTGTTTTGCTTGGAACGTCTTGTATGATATTAGTCTTTGCTTTTTAGATTTCCACAATCATCCTTTCTGTACACACCTCGCCGCGTGCAACCAGCTTAAGACTGCCCCGCCTGCCTTCATTGAATCCGCGCGTGTGCCGGCAACACGTCCTTCCGCGAGCCGACATGCATTTTAGAACACAAAGAATGACTAAAATAAAATTAATTCACGCATGGTCTTGACTTGTTGTGCTCACACTGGTAGCAGGAACTAATAGAGGTTTTTCTTTATTTATAACTCTCCTCACATTTTTTTGGCTTTGAAGTGAATCATGGTTGTGGACATTATGTATGAATGTGCAGATATCTGTGAACATGAGTTTGATGTGGAAGTTGAACTTGGAATGTCGGGCTTGCGCGTGAACTATACCATGTCCAATGCTTCATTTGTTATTGTTTGGAAAGTAATAGTTGTTATTACATGACCCGAAAAAAACATTTTGTGCCACATCAGTAGATGCACAGACATCACAACAGGCATGCTGACTGGATAAACATTTGAACCTAGATATTATGAAGGAAATTTTGTATTGACAACAGTTTTAGTTAGCAGGAGACGACTAGCCTGCTCTGCCTCAGCTAGCTTATTTCTGGCTTCTTCCATATCTTATTTGGCTTGGGTGAAGAGAGCATCTGATTGCTCTTTTCGCTTCTTCAGGAACTCAGCTACATTCTCAAGGGCTGATGCACGCTTTCTTTCAGCTTTACTAATGCCACGAGGACACAAACAGCTGACGACTCCACCTGGCTTGTGTGTAATCCGGCATCATCTGGGAATTTGCACCTTGTGTCTAATCTAGCATCATTAGGGAACTGGCACCTTGTGTGTAATCCAGCCTCATTTTGGAAACATGATCTCGAGGTTGACCATACTTCCCTCCTCGCAGGAACTGCATCCTGACATGAAATTACTTCTTTTTTAGATCAATACTCAGAGAAACCTAGATCCATTTAGTAGAAGCCAGATAAACAGAACTCGGAGAAGTGAATTCAAAAGGAGAAGAAATATAAAAACAAAGTACAAGGTGAGAACACCCACTTCCTATATCAAGTTAAAAACAAAAGCATTAGGAGGATTAAGACTCTTCTTATTACACATCGAAGAACACCACACTTAAGAGAAATAGAAACTACAACATATACACATTGAAGAACACGAGGCTAAACGAAAGTAATTGAAAGGGAGTTACTTACCAAAGCTCGTTTTACAGGTTTGGTGCAGCTCCTCTTTAACTTGCCACGCTCCTTGAAGATGTCCCGAATATCCCGTGTTTGGTCTTCATTGCTCCTCTGCATGTTCACACTTGTGGTTTTAAAATCTCGACATGGCAAGAAAAATACTACTAGTAATACTCGCTCATCTTGTGGGCAACATTAAAGCACTTGTCTGCCATGTTAGAGCATCTCAAACAGAATCGCAACGTGCGGCGCTTTAAAAAAGCGTTTACAGTGCTGAGATCGAGAAGTAGATATTAGAGAGTAGAGGATAGTTCTCAGCATAGATAGATAAAAAAGATACCCATACCCCTCTCCAGATTTGCAAATAAGGCCTTCCCTCGTTCATCCTTTTCTCCCAGAAGATAAACTACTCATACAAATGCATCTTGATGCGTGCAACGCATGGGCATCTTGCTAGTTCTAAAAACCTTCCATCATTTGCCACACTGCTGGTTGCAGATGAAAAACCTACCGAAGCACAGCGTGATACAGGAGCGACGCACAATTACAAGCTAATATTCTATTGGACAATGGAGGCTATAACCAATTACTTTTACGGGAACAATAGCACCCAGGAAAATTGAAGGGTAGGTATGAACAAAATTGGAAATGCACATGTACTGCTAAGTGATTCAATACACACATTACCAATCGAGGAGGAGAACGATGGTCGCGGCGACCTCTGTGAGTCATGGCCGGCAACGGGAGTCAGTTCATTGTCCACGACGGTGGTACTTCTGCGCTTGGCGTCGGCTTCCGGGAAGCAGATCCGAGACCGTGGAAGACGATGCTGGGGAAGAGGCTCCGTCTACGACGACGATGGTGGACCATCTCCAGTGTAGCATACAAGGTCATCGATGAGGCAGATGCGCTATGGTGGACGAGTGCGCCGATGTAAAGGGGAGGAGCACGAAGGCTGCGGTGCCGTGGAGAAGTCTATTTTGCGGTGGGGATAGAAAATGGGGAGTATTCAGGTGTACTACTCTGGGTGTCGGGGTGGGGCTGACTGGGTAGGGTGAACCTGAAGTTACGAAAACAGCCCCCTACCAAGCGTCGTTCGTAGGCCTGTTCCGATGGCTATGATGGTAATTTCCCACTGCTCGAATCAGGGTCGCGGGAGATTTTCCTGCCGACCTCAAAATTTTGTGACATTGGACTCCCCGTGTGGCGTGTTGAGTGATTCGGCTAAGCAACTAGCGAGTAGTAGTAGTAAACTGTGCATATTAGGTTTGACAGAAGTCAAACTTCCTAAAGTTTGACCAAGTTTATATAAAAATATAAACATTTACCATAACAAATATATATGATGTGGAAGTACATTCAATAATGAATCTAATGGTATTTATTTGTTATTGTATATGTTAATATTTTTTGTTATAAGCTTTCTGAGAGTTTACAAAACTTGAATTTGACCAATGCTAATACGCGGACTAAAATAAAAACGGAGGGAGTACACATTTGTTTTCTTAGTTTGTAGTAAACTAATCATTTGTTGAAATTGTGAAATAAATATATTAGGCTATTGACTTCGAATGTAATGGTCTATACAATTCAATAGTTACAATCATTGTCGAATCCCAAGATGTATACAAGGTCTATAGTACTTCACAACATGCTCAAACTCACATAATCCCAGTCAAATGAGAATCTAAATGCATTTCATAGTTATTACTTTGTAGGATGCAACAAAAACAACCAAAACTCTACATCAGCCATTATAGAAGCAACATTTTGACATATCCCATTGTGTGAATGAAACGTGCAGAGAGAGCTTTTGAAGATGGAGCAGATAGGGAGGGAAAGATTGTATGTATGTGGACGAGAGAGTAGGAGACAAACCTAATGAGACAGAGAGAGAGAAAGAGAAAGAGAGAGGAAGAAGTTAGGTCTGTGAGAAAGATGGAGACATGTAATATACGTGATTCTGTATACGTAGAAGGAGAAGAGACAACATGTTTGATGAGAGAGCTGGAAAAACATGGATGAGAGGGGAAGGATCTCATGGGTTGAGGGATTGACAATTTTGTGCGGGGGAGAGAGGGATTGGTAATTTTGTGCAAGAGAGAGAGAGAGGGTGGGGGAGGAGTTAGTCAGCCGTCGTCACATCACCCTGCTTCCAAATGATCCCGCATTCTCTAGCGCGGTGTGGTCGCCGTCTTCGATCTGCTCGATGCCCTCTTTGAAGATTGAGGTGTTGTGCATGTTGGTGTGCAAAGAAGCACAAGCGAGAGTGATCTCCGTATAACCTTGGATGGGGATGAATTGTGTGCTCGGGGGAGTGTGTGTGTGTTGTGCTGTGTGTGTGTGTGTGTGAGAGAGAGAGAGAGATATTGAACGAAAACAAACCTAAGGAGAGAAATGGGTATTCACGAAGAGATTGTGCGGGCCTTGAGGTGCGCAGGGGCCGAGTGAGGGTGTCAAAATGTGCGCGTTGATGCATATGTTGCATGCGAGGGACGGACAAATCGAGAGAGATGGTTGTTGTGTTACGGATGCTCCTCTCTCTGTCTCTCTCTCTCTCTCTCTCACACACACACAAACACACACACACAAGTAAACTAGAAGACTGTTCTCTCATGTATACACAACGTATCGACATCGGTCTATGTCTCACTCATGCATGATCATTTGCACATTCACACCTCTCTATGTCTGTATCACACGCACACCGTCTCCACATTGCCCTTCCGCCACAACACACATATGGACACATACACACGTTCTCTCACAGTCACACACACAAAATAAGTATTAAAAAAACTAGGGCGCACCTAAAACGTCCAAATCCAAATAAACACAAACTGGAGCTAAATTCAAATATATGGAAATATTACAGCGTTAAGAACTTTCCCAGGAAAAAAAAGTTGAGTAATATTGGAGGATTGTTTTCACACACACAAAAAGGTTCGGTGGATGTCCTTTGAGCGCGACACGGTGACACACTGTTCGATAGACCACGCGGCCGTGGTTCACGCGCTTGCACAGGATTCTGTATCGTGGCTGTGGTACTAACTTCAATTTTTTTAATAAAAGCACTACCTAAGTCTAATGTTCACGTGTACTAGTACGGTTTTCTTTTAAATTTGACCAACCTCATATAAAACTAAAGTAAGCTCCCATACGCGCACTCATCGATATGCCGCCGCCAGCGTTGCGCATGCCGGCGCCCGCCTGCTCCGGACAACAATTTCTCGCCCATCACCGCCGTGTCGCCGCCATCCCTGTGCCATGAAGCCGAAGGCTCGCCCGCTCACGTCGTCTGCAGTCCCTCCTCGCCATGCTGCCGCGCTGCCAAGCACGCGAGCAGCTGGTGGAGCCGCATCTATGTACACAGCGTAAGAAGAGGAGGACGAGCGTGTGCTCCAGCACGCTGGCGAGGAGGAACTAGCGTGTCATTGTCGTCTCCACCCACCCGGAGGAGGCGCGCATGGTGGCTGTCGCGGTGGAAGCCGGTCGCGCGCGTGTCAAGCCCGCAAACCGGGTGCGGACGCGGAATCTACCTTCGAGACCTTGAATGCCACGTGGATCCTGCAATCTGAAGGAGCAATTTGGGTCAGTCGACTCATGTGAGCCGTTTGATGCAACATGGATGGCTAGAAGGGCTTCTTCCACCTCTTCTAACGTCTTCTTACTTCGCTCCATCGAACTTCTTTCACAAATCGACTGACCCAAATTATACTACTAGTACGAACGTATTAAGTACAGTAGGAACACGAAGGTACGAGCAGTAGTACCAACTGCAAGAAGAACAGTAGTAAGACATAGTACTAGTACTACTATACGTACTAAAGAGTTCAAATAACGAGAAAGAACATAAACATAGTTCTGCTGGGGCCTCAGCACAACACACCCTTGAAAATAAACTAAGCAACTAGTCCGCTTGACACTGCAGTAGAACCAGCATGAGCGACGAGACTGCCACCTACTCGGAGTCCGAGTCCACGTCCTCGACTTCGTCCTCGTCCCTCTTCCTCTTCCTCTTCGCCGACGCTTCTTTGCTTGAACTAGACACTGGGCTTTGCTTCTTCATCTAACCCATGTAGATATTTAAACAAAGGTAGGCATCCATTGTTGCATACAGGATGTGATCTTCATCTAATGTCTTCGACTCCCATGCATGATGAAACTCGTGATGAGGTTTCTTCAGTTTAGCGTACGAAGGATCAATCATGGCTGCTGCCAGGGTCAGCATTGAAGGTTGAGAGGAGGACACCAGGCTTGCCTTCTGGAGATCGATGGGGTGGCCTACAATGAGACCTATCCGACGCAGGACATCCCTGTCGTTCTTAAAGCCTACAGTAACAAATTTCACTCTTTTGTCCTTGAGGAAGTTCTTAAAATCCTGGCACTCAACGTCGGCATGGCATATGTGGTAGACCAAGCAAACATTATGTACACAAACCTGGATCACGGCGGGCTTCTTCCTCTCTTCTTCCTTTAGATCCTTCTCTCGTCCCAGGACTGTGGTGTACTCAACATCTAGCCCAGCGACCCACTCATCCGTTGAACTATTGAACATGCGTAGGAAGCGAGCAAGCCATGCTTTCACCGTCGCAGCTCCACGTGTGTAGAAGACGATGAACTGATCGCCAGTGATGGCTCTAACCTGGTACTCAGCGGCGACCTTGGAGATTTGGGAGGCCATGGATTTTGGAGGAGGGTTAGGAGAAGTTGAACTATTGTACCCCGCAAAAACTGGGAGCGAACTAATGTGAAAGGACGGGACGACTGGGAGCGAACTGTTGTGAGGTAGAAGACATGGACGAGTAGGGCGTGCGAAAGGCGTGGGGTTGCTGGCTTGCCCGATGGAGACACGGCTGCAAGCCCCCAAAGAGTTCTCGAGAACTATGCGGGACCCACTAGATGTCATGTCTACTAGACCCATATCGTAGGCCTGACGGTATAGATTCTGCCTGTTCGCACGCCATGTCGGTGTGTGGATGTAAGTTCACTTAATTCCGTCAACCGTCGCACCTCCCACGACCTTCGCCTCCCTCGCGCGGTCGCGCCCTTTGAGACTTCGACCGGCTATAAATGAGCATTTTTTGCCTACTCCGCATGCATGATACTCCCACTCGTCCTTTTTACTCCCGTCAACCGTTTGCAAAGTGTTTGACCAAATATATACTTTTTTTGAACACCACCTTATATTAATTAACTAGACACACCACTACACTCATTCGATACAATATTCACCACACAGGGCGGTACGTTATTTACAAGAATACCATCTAATCTATTGTCAAAGCTATACTTAGAGATTAAGTGTGCCACCTTATTGGCCGAACAGCTAATCTTTGACAATTGAAGATTGCTGATCAACTTTGAGATGCTCAACTCTTTCATCTTCAGGTCACGCATAGCAGACCTGTCATAGTCCCCCGATGCAAGAGATGCTACCAAAAAAGCGCAATCAGTCTCTAAAATTACAGGATTATGAAGAGAAATACCTATGTAGAGATCGGCAATGCAAGCCCTAAGCTCCACTTCCTCCACGCTTTGACAGGCATCAATGAAATCCCACGACCAAATTTATACTAAAAATATCAATATCTACAATACTGATTATAATGAGTATAAGAACTATATTTTATAATGAGTGTAAAAATATTGATTTGACATTGTGAATGTTGATACTCCCTCCGTCTAGGTGTGTAAGTCATCTTAGGCTGTGCACCGTGACCAAGGAGGAGGGGAAAATGAGAGACATTAATATTTATTTGCTAATTAAATAGTATTGCATGCAATGAACTAACCACTGCATGTCATGTTTGATAGTCTCAGGTCATTAAAAGCATGCACACCCTCATCTCTTATTGGTTGATATGTCAAGAAACAAGAAACGAGGTAGAAGTTAATGCACAACGCCTACGTGTTTTGGGATTATTTGGTTTTCGTAATATGACTTACACACCTAGCTATTAGAGTACCACTACCTCCCTTCTAGTTTAAAGGGCTCGACTCAAAAATTTCACCTACTCTTAGCAAGATAGTAGAGGCGGTGGAATAGTTTTTGAAGTCTGCAAAAGTACTCAACTAATGTTGTCGTTCTTCACAAAAAAAATGTGTTTACCAATGCATGCACTAGTTACTCTAACCCCCCTCTCTTCTTTAATTCTTTGCCACATCAACATGTTTGCTATTCCCGTGTGCATGATACCAACTAAGATACCACCATGATGGCCAGCCTTAATCATCGCATGCAATAATTTAGGGCACCTTGAAATATGAACATGTGTGGGGCGTGTATGTTTTTAATGACTTGAGACTATACCTAGCCCGGCATGCAAGATGACTTATTATGCACCGTTCCCCATACCTCCAGGAAGCCCGTTCGTCTCCAAATCTTTTCCTCTCCATGTGTGGAAACAATATGCCTGCCAAACTCTCCTTCTCCCTCAGGCGGTCCCACCACTCCACCCCATGTGAAAAAATCTGCATGCATGACTCTCCTCCCCCCACGCTCGTCCAATCCGTTGTGACCAACAATATTTCCACCCCTTCGCTCCCCCATAATTTACTCCAACAAATATGCCCACATAGCTTTTACTTAACTTCAGGTGCATTGGGTCACTGACATAAGGGCCCAGCAGTGTACTAGCCCACATGTCAGTGATGCAACTGGACCTGCAGTTAAGTCAGTGCAGCTCAATCCATGTCTTACGTAGGTGTGCCATTGCTCGCTATAAATACTGCGCCTCCCACGACATCGCTATCTCCTCCCCCCTCACGTTCACGTTCATCGCTATCTCCTCCCCCTCCCTCTCATGTCGACCACCATGGCATCGCCCCTCCCAAGCCCTAGGAGCCCCTCGCTGCACCGCGCGGACGGTCACGCGTTGTTGTTCCGTTCCTCGCCGCCACTAGTCGAGGAGGACGCATCGGCGTTCCGCTCCTCGCCGCTACGCAACACATCGTCGTTCCGTTCCTTGCCGCCACTAGTCGTGGAGGACGCATCGGTGTTCCGCTCCTCGCCGCGATGCGACGCGTCGCCATTCCGTTCCTCACCGCCACTAGTCGAGGAGGACGCGTCGGTGTTCCGCTCCTCGCCGCGACGCGTCGTGGTGGACGCGTCGGCGTTCCCAATCTCGCCAGCACGCGCGTCGGAGGACGCTTCGGCTCCCCGCTACGAGGAGAACGCCGCGCCGCCCATCGAGCCCCCCAGCCTTGAGGAGCTTTGGAAAGAAATGTATGTCGCCTTGTGGGAGGCTTTGCCTCCAGCAGAGCGCGCCAAAATAGAGGCGGAGAAGAAAGCCGAGGAAGAGAAGCGCACCGCGCAACAAGCTTTCTGGGAGATCTATGTCGCGTCCGAGAGAGTCAAGCAATTGGTTCTTTGGAAGAAGGCTCATGCGAGGGCTGTGAGGGTGGAGGAGGACGCCTGTGCCGACGCCCTGAGTGCAGTCGGGCCCAAGCACCTCATCTACGCTTGGCGGTACGTGGACCGGGTGCACGCTTCCAGCAAGGAGGAGTACATGTTGGCACCGGATCACCACACTGGTGAGATTGCGCTCGCCTGCCGGCAAGCCGCCAATCAACACCTCGCGAGTTGCGAGGCTGAGGAAGAGGCGCTGTGTCGGTGCGCTGGGAAACGGCCGCGCACCAGGGCACTTGTGGCGCGCCACAAGCGCTCCTGCGAGCGTCGTGGCTTTTAGGAGGAGTATAATTTTTGTTTCGTAAGGCGATCTCATTAGTTTTGGGACGCAAATGATAAATCCCGAACATTCAGGAATTTTTAGCGTCCTTAATTAAGTATGTAAAAGGTAAAGTTTGGAAACGTTGTGTATTATTACGCATTTTGCAAGTACATGCATATAGCACAAACTTTACTATATACTATCAGACTACACTTCTCCCTCGATATATGCTTGCAGACTGTGCTACTCCCTCCGTCCAGGTCAATAAGTCATCTTTGGTTGCGGACGGTGACCAAGAAGGAGGGAAGACTTGTACACCTAGACGAAGGGAGTACTACTATTACTTATGTACGTGCAAATGCATGTTTTAACATTACGATGCGGTTTTTGTAAAAGTAGAAAAACAACACTAGTCAAGCTTGTGAAACGATTCAATGCAAAACAAATGCAAAAATGCTCGTTTGATTGTTTACTTTTAGCTTCCTTCTCTGTGGTTATTTCTCTGTCGTACTTTGTACAGAGCATCTCACTGGTTGGAAAGGCCTGCAAATTCCCAAACCGCTTCCTACACCCTGTATCGAATTTTTTGCCTAACAAGTTGTGCCGTGCAATTGGAATTCCAACTTGAGTACTACTACTAGTAGGAGTACCAGGGGCCAGTTCTTTTAGGCTTCTAGATTAGTAATCCCATAAGTACTACCTTCGTCCTAGTGTATTGGTCCCCATTGTAATCCGTGTCAAATTTTGATCATAAATTTAACTAATGAAATGTTAGTGCATGTCACATGCACTACTCCATCCGTCTAGGTGAGTAAGTCATCTTAGGCTGTGCACCGTGACCAAGGAGGAGGAGAAAACGAGAAATGTTAATGTTTATTTGCTAATTAATAGTATTGCATGCAATGAACTAACCACTGCATGTCGTGTTTGATATCTCAAGTCATTAAAAGCATGCACACTCTTTATCTCTTATTGGTTGATATGTCAAGAAACAAGAAACGAGGTAGAAGTTAATGCACCGCGCCTAAGTGTTTTGGGATTATTTGGTTTTCGTAAGATGACTTACACACCTAGATGCACCGTGCCTAAGTGTTTCGAGTAATATTTTATCAGTTATATCTTTGGTCAAAATTTAGCACAAATTACAATGGTGAGGAATAAACCAGGACGGAGTAGTAGTTTAGAAGCCCAAATAAATGAGTGATGTGCCTTATTGTTACTCTCCACTGTGACTAGTCTTGTGGGAAAAGCTGGGGAAGCCGCCAAAAGAACTGGCCCTAGGAGTAGTAGCTAGGGATCGAGTGTGGGAGATGAACCAGAGAAAGTAAATGCAGAGAGATGAAATGCAAAAAAGACGGAGGGATGTGATGGTTGCTTATCCGTTTATTTTACCAGGCCATTTATTACTGGGAGTGGTTGGGTTTTGTGATATGACGGCTTTACTGCCGCGCCACGAGCGGGGTGAGAGGTGAGACTCCCGTGCAGCGCCGCCCTCTACCCTTGTACTACATTGGTCATGGTTTATTAGTCCCCCATTGAATTTGACTGAAGATTTAACTGACAAAATGTTAGTGCATGTCGACAAAAACTATATCATTGGATTCGTATTTGAACATAGTTTTGAATGATATAATTTTAGGTGACATGCATCAGTATTTATCGTACTATATATAATGTTAGTTCAATTTTTGGTCGGACTAATCTATAGTAGTAAGGTGCCCGTGCGTTGCACCAAAGTGTGAAATGCATTGATCGGGGAGTTGTTCAATTTGACAAAGGATGTGGGGGTCATCTCATGTGTAACGGGCATCGATAGGTTTCTTCGGATATTGCAGCGTCAAGAACTTTCCCAGGAAAAAAAGTTGACTAATATTGGAGGATTGTTTTCACACACACAAAAAGGTTCGGTGGATGTCCTTCGAGCGCGACAGGGTGACGCACTGTTCGATAGACCGCGCGGCCGCGGTTCACGCGCTTGCACAAGATTCTGTATCGTGGCTGTGGTACTAACTTAAAAAAAAGCGCTACATAGGTCTAATGTTCACGTGTACTAGTACGGTTTTCTTTTAAGTTTGACCAACCTCATATAAAACTAAATTAAGCTCCCATACGCGCACTCATCAATATGCCGCCGCCGGTGTTGCGCATGCCGGCGCCCGCCTGCTCCGGACAACAATTTTTCGCCCATCACCGCCGTGTCGCCGCCATCCCTGTGCCATGAAGCCGAAGGCTCGCCCGCTCACGTCGTCTGCAGTCCCTCCTCGCCGTGCCGCCGGGCTGCCAAGCACGCGAGCAGCTGGTGGAGCCGCGTCTATGTACGCAGCGTACGAAGAGGAGGACGAGCGCGTGCTCCAGCACGCTGACGAGGAGGAACTAGCGTGTCATTGTCGTCTCCGCCCGCACGGAGGAGGCGCGCATGGTGGTTGTCGCGGTGGAAGCCGGTCGCACGCGCGTCGAGCTCACAAACCGGGTGCGGACGCGGAATCTACCTTCGAGACCTTGAATGCCACGTGGATCCTGCAATCTGAAGGAGCAATTTGGGTCAGTCGACTTATGTGAGCCGTTTGATGCAACATGGATGGCTAGAAGGGCTTCTTCCACCCCTTCTAATGTTTTCTTCCTTCGCTCCGTCGAACTTCTTTCACAAATCGACTGACCCAAATTATACTACTAGTACGAACGTATTAAGTACAGTAGGAACACGAAGGTACGAGCAGTAGTACCAACTGCAAGAAGAACAGTAGTAAGACATAGTACTAGTACTACTATACATACTAAAGAGTTCAAATAACGAGAAAGAACATAAACATAGTTCTGCTGGGGCCTCAGCACAACACACCCTTGAAAATAAACTAAGCAACTAGTCCGCTTGACACTGCAGTAGAACTAGCATGAGCGACGACACTGCCACCTACTCGGAGTCTGAGTCCACGTCCTCAACTTCGTCCTCGTCCCTCTTCCTCTTCCTCTTTGCTGACACTTCTTTGCTTGAACCGGACACTGGGCTCTGCTTCTTCCTCCAACCCATGTAGATATTTAAACAAAGGTAGGCATCCATTGTTGCGTACAGGATGTGATCTTCATCTAATGTCTTCGACTCCCATGCATGATGAAACTCGTGATGAGGTTTCTTCAGTTTAGCATACGAAGGATCAATCATGGCTGCTACCAGGGTCAGCATTGAAGGTTGAGAGGAGGACACCAGGCTTGCCTTCTGGAGATCGAAGGGGTGGCCTACAATGAGACCTATCCGACGCAGGACATCCCTGTCGTTCTTAAAGCCTACAGTAACAAATTTCACTCTTTTGTCCTTGAGGAAGTTCTTAAAATCCTGGCACTCAATGTCGGCATGGCATATGTGGTAGACCAAGCAAACATTATGTACGCAAACCTGGATCACGGCGGGCTTCTTCCTCTCTTCTTCCTTTAGATCCTTCTCTCGTCCCAGGACTGTGGTGTACTCAACATCTAGCCCAGCGACCCACTCATTCGTTGAACTGTTGAACATGCGTAGGAAGCGAGCAAGCCATGCTTTCACCGTCGTGGATCCACGTGTGTAGATGACAATGAACTGATCACTGGTGATGGCTCTAACCTGGTACTCAGCAGCGACCATGGAGATTTGGGAGGCCATGGATTTTGGAGGAGGGTTAGGAGAAGTTGAACTGTTGTACCCTGCAAAAACTGGGAGCGAACTAATGTGAAAGGACGGGATGACTGGGAGCGAATTGTTGTGAGGTAGAAGATGGGGACGAGTAGGGCATGCGAACGGCGTGGGGTTGCTGGCTTGCCCGGTGGAGAAACGGCTACAAGCCCCCAAAGAGTTCTCGAGAACTATGCGGGACCCACTAGATGTCATGTCTACTAGACCCATATCGTAGGCCTGACGGTATAGTTTCTGCCTGTTCACACGCCATGCCGGCGCGTGGATGTAAGTTCACTTAATTCTGTAAACCGTCGCGCCTCCCACGACCTTTGCCTCCCTCGCGCGGTCGCGCCCTTTGAGACTTCGACTGGCTATAAATGAGCAATTTGTTTTGCATACTCCGCATGCATGATACTCCCTCTGGTCCTTTTTACTCCCGTCAACCGTTTGCAAAGTGTTTGGCCAAATATATACTTTTTTGAACACCACCTTATATTAATTAACTAGACACACCACTACACTCATTTGATACAATATTCACCACACAGGGCGGTACGTTATTTACAAGAATACCATCTAATCTATTGTCAAAGCTATACTTAGAGATTAAGTGTGCCACCTTACTGGCCGAACGGCTAATCTTTGACAATTGAAGATTGTTGATCAACTTCGAGATGCTCAACGCTTTCATCTTCAGGTCACGCATAGCAGACTTGTCATAGTCCCCCGATGCAAGAGACGCTACCACAAAAGCGCAATCACTCTCTAAAATTACAGGATTATGAAGAGAAATACCTATGTAGAGACCGGCAATGCAAGCCCTAAGCTCCACTTCCTCCACGCTTTGATAGGCATCAATGAAATCCCACGACCAAATTTATATTAAAAATATCAATATCTACAATACTGATTATAATGAGTATAAGAACTACGTTTTATAATGAGTGTAAAAATATTGATTTGACATTGTGAATGTTGATACTCCCTCCGTCTAGGTGTGTAAGTTATCTTAGGCTGTGCACCATGACCAAGGAGGAGGGGAAAATGAGAGACATTAATGTTTATTTGCTAATTAAATAGTATTGCATGCAATGAACTAACCACTGCATGTCATGTTTGATAGTCTCAGGTCATTAAAAGCATGCACACCCTCATCTCTTATTGGTTGATATGTCAAGAAACAAGAAACGAGGTAGAAGTTAATGCACCGCGCATACGTGTTTTGGGATTATTTGGTTTTCGTAATATGACTTACACACCTAGCTATTAGAGTACCACTACCTCCCTTCTAGTTTAAAGGGCTCGACTCAAAAATTTCACCTACTCTTAGCAAGATAGTAGAGGCGGTGGAATAGTTTTTGAAGTCTGCAAAAGTACTCAACTAATGTTGTCGTTCTTCACAAAAAATGTGTTTACCAATGCATGCATGAACACTAGTTACTCTAACCCCCCTCTCTTCTTTAATTCTTTGCCACATCATCATGTTTGCTATTCCCGTGTGCATGATACCACCTAAGATACCACCATGATGGATAGCCTTAATCATCGCATGCAATAATTTAGTGCACCTTGAAATATGAACATGTGTGGGGCGTGCATGTTTTTAATGACTTGAGACTATACCTAGCCCGGCATGCAAGATGACTTATTATGCACCGTTCCCCATACCTGCAGGAAGCCCGTTCGTCTCCAAATCTTTTCCTCTCCATGTGTGGAAACAATATGCCTGCCAAACTCTCCTTCTCCCTCCAGCAGTCCCACCACTCCACCCCGTGTGAAAAAATCTGCATGCATGACTCTCCTCCCCCCACGCTTGTCCAATCTGTTGTGACCAGCAATATTTCCACCCCTTCGCTCCCCCATAATTTACTCCAACAAATATGCCCACGTAGCTTTTACTTAACTTCAGGTGCATTGGGTCACTGACATAAGGGCCCAGCAGTGTACTGGCCCACATGTCAGTGACGCAACTGGACCTGCAGTTAAGTCATTGCAGCTCAGTCCATATCTTATGTAGATGTGCCATTGCTCGCTATAAATATTGCGCCTCCCAGGACATCGCTATCTCCTCCCCCTCACATTCACGTTCATCGCTATCTCCTCCCCCTCCCTCTCACGTCGACCATTCATGTACTCCACCGAGCCCCCCAGCCTTGAGGAGCTTTGGAAAGAAATGTATGTCGCCTTGTGGGAGGCTTTGCCTCCAGCAGAGCGCGCCAAAATAGAGGCGGAGAAGAAAGCCGAGGAAGAGAAGCGCACCGCGCAACAAGCTTTCTGGGAGATCTATGTCGCGTCCGAGAGAGTCAAGCAATTGGTTCTTTGGCAGAAGGCTCATGCGAGGGCTGTGAGGGTGGAGGAGGATGCCTGTGCCGACGCCCTGAGTGCAGTCGGGCCCAAGCACCTCATCTACGCTTGGCGGTACGTGGACCGGGTGCACGCTTCCAGCAAGGAGGAGTACATGTTGGCACCGGATCACCACACTGGTGAGATTGCGCTCGCCTGCCGGCAAGCCGCCAATCAACACCTCGCGAGTTGCGAGGCTGAGGAAGAGGCGCTGTGTCGGTGCGCTGGGAAACGGCCGCGCACCAGGGCACTTGTGGCGCGCCACAAGCGCTCCTGCGAGCGTCGTGGCTTTTAGGAGGAGTATAATTTTTGTTTCGTAAGGCGATCTCATTAGTTTTGGGACGCAAATGATAAATCCCGAACATTCAGGAATTTTTAGCGTCCTTAATTAAGTATGTAAAAGGTAAAGTTTGGAAACGTTGTGTATTATTACGCATTTTGCAAGTACATGCATATAGCACAAACTTTACTATATACTATCAGACTACACTTCTCCCTCGATATATGCTTGCAGACTGTGCTACTCCCTCCGTCCAGGTCAATAAGTCATCTTTGGTTGCGGACGGTGACCAAGAAGGAGGGAAGACTTGTACACCTAGACGAAGGGAGTACTACTATTACTTATGTACGTGCAAATGCATGTTTTAACATTACGATGCGGTTTTTGTAAAAGTAGAAAAACAACACTAGTCAAGCTTGTGAAACGATTCAATGCAAAACAAATGCAAAAATGCTCGTTTGATTGTTTACTTTTAGCTTCCTTCTCTGTGGTTATTTCTCTGTCGTACTTTGTACAGAGCATCTCACTGGTTGGAAAGGCCTGCAAATTCCCAAACCGCTTCCTACACCCTGTATCGAATTTTTTGCCTAACAAGTTGTGCCGTGCAATTGGAATTCCAACTTGAGTACTACTACTAGTAGGAGTACCAGGGGCCAGTTCTTTTAGGCTTCTAGATTAGTAATCCCATAAGTACTACCTTCGTCCTAGTGTATTGGTCCCCATTGTAATCCGTGTCAAATTTTGATCATAAATTTAACTAATGAAATGTTAGTGCATGTCACATGCACTACTCCATCCGTCTAGGTGAGTAAGTCATCTTAGGCTGTGCACCGTGACCAAGGAGGAGGAGAAAACGAGAAATGTTAATGTTTATTTGCTAATTAATAGTATTGCATGCAATGAACTAACCACTGCATGTCGTGTTTGATATCTCAAGTCATTAAAAGCATGCACACTCTTTATCTCTTATTGGTTGATATGTCAAGAAACAAGAAACGAGGTAGAAGTTAATGCACCGCGCCTAAGTGTTTTGGGATTATTTGGTTTTCGTAAGATGACTTACACACCTAGATGCACCGTGCCTAAGTGTTTCGAGTAATATTTTATCAGTTATATCTTTGGTCAAAATTTAGCACAAATTACAATGGTGAGGAATAAACCAGGACGGAGTAGTAGTTTAGAAGCCCAAATAAATGAGTGATGTGCCTTATTGTTACTCTCCACTGTGACTAGTCTTGTGGGAAAAGCTGGGGAAGCCGCCAAAAGAACTGGCCCTAGGAGTAGTAGCTAGGGATCGAGTGTGGGAGATGAACCAGAGAAAGTAAATGCAGAGAGATGAAATGCAAAAAAGACGGAGGGATGTGATGGTTGCTTGTCCGTTTATTTTACCAGGCCATTTATTACTGGGAGTGGTTGGGTTTTGTGATATGACGGCTTTACTGCCGCGCCACGAGCGGGGTGAGAGGTGAGACTCCCGTGCAGCGCCGCCCTCTACCCTTGTACTACATTGGTCATGGTTTATTAGTCCCCCATTGAATTTGACTGAAGATTTAACTGACAAAATGTTAGTGCATGTCGACAAAAACTATATCATTGGATTCGTATTTGAACATAGTTTTGAATGATATAATTTTAGGTGACATGCATCAGTATTTATCGTACTATATATAATGTTAGTTCAATTTTTGGTCGGACTAATCTATAGTAGTAAGGTGCCCGTGCGTTGCACCAAAGTGTGAAATGCATTGATCGGGGAGTTGTTCAATTTGACAAAGGATGTGGGGGTCATCTCATGTGTAACGGGCATCGATAGGTTTCTTCGGATATTGCAGCGTCAAGAACTTTCCCAGGAAAAAAAGTTGACTAATATTGGAGGATTGTTTTCACACACACAAAAAGGTTCGGTGGATGTCCTTCGAGCGCGACAGGGTGACGCACTGTTCGATAGACCGCGCGGCCGCGGTTCACGCGCTTGCACAAGATTCTGTATCGTGGCTGTGGTACTAACTTAAAAAAAAAGCGCTACATAGGTCTAATGTTCACGTGTACTAGTACGGTTTTCTTTTAAGTTTGACCAACCTCATATAAAACTAAATTAAGCTCCCATACGCGCACTCATCAATATGCCGCCGCCGGTGTTGCGCATGCCGGCGCCTGCCTGCTCCGGACAACAATTTTTCGCCCATCACCGCCGTGTCGCCGCCATCCCTGTGCCATGAAGCCGAAGGCTCGCCCGCTCACGTCGTCTGCAGTCCCTCCTCGCCGTGCCGCCGGGCTGCCAAGCACGCGAGCAGCTGGTGGAGCCGCGTCTATGTACGCAGCGTACGAAGAGGAGGACGAGCGCGTGCTCCAGCACGCTGGCGAGGAGGAACTAGCGTGTCATTGTCGTCTCCGCCCGCGCGGAGGAGGCGCGCATGGTGGTTGTCGCGGTGGAAGCCGGTCGCACGCGCGTCGAGCTCACAAACCGGGTGCGGACGCGGAATCTACCTTCGAGACCTTGAATGCCACGTGGATCCTGCAATCTGAAGGAGCAATTTGGGTCAGTCGACTTATGTGAGCCGTTTGATGCAACATGGATGGCTAGAAGGGCTTCTTCCACCCCTTCTAATGTTTTCTTCCTTCGCTCCGTCGAACTTCTTTCACAAATCGACTGACCCAAATTATACTACTAGTACGAACGTATTAAGTACAGTAGGAACACGAAGGTACGAGCAGTAGTACCAACTGCAAGAAGAACAGTAGTAAGACATAGTACTAGTACTACTATACATACTAAAGAGTTCAAATAACGAGAAAGAACATAAACATAGTTCTGGTGGGGCCTCAGCACAACACACCCTTGAAAATAAACTAAGCAACTAGTCCGCTTGACACTGCAGTAGAACTAGCATGAGCGACGACACTGCCACCTACTCGGAGTCTGAGTCCACGTCCTCAACTTCGTCCTCGTCCCTCTTCCTCTTCCTCTTTGCTGACACTTCTTTGCTTGAACCGGACACTGGGCTCTGCTTCTTCCTCCAACCCATGTAGATATTTAAACAAAGGTAGGCATCCATTGTTGCGTACAGGATGTGATCTTCATCTAATGTCTTCGACTCCCATGCATGATGAAACTCGTGATGAGGTTTCTTCAGTTTAGCATACGAAGGATCAATCATGGCTGCTACCAGGGTCAGCATTGAAGGTTGAGAGGAGGACACCAGGCTTGCCTTCTGGAGATCGAAGGGGTGGCCTACAATGAGACCTATCCGACGCAGGACATCCCTGTCGTTCTTAAAGCCTACAGTAACAAATTTCACTCTTTTGTCCTTGAGGAAGTTCTTAAAATCCTGGCACTCAATGTCGGCATGGCATATGTGGTAGACCAAGCAAACATTATGTACGCAAACCTGGATCACGGCGGGCTTCTTCCTCTCTTCTTCCTTTAGATCCTTCTCTCGTCCCAGGACTGTGGTGTACTCAACATCTAGCCCAGCGACCCACTCATTCGTTGAACTGTTGAACATGCGTAGGAAGCGAGCAAGCCATGCTTTCACCGTCGTGGATCCACGTGTGTAGATGACAATGAACTGATCACTGGTGATGGCTCTAACCTGGTACTCAGCAGCGACCATGGAGATTTGGGAGGCCATGGATTTTGGAGGAGGGTTAGGAGAAGTTGAACTGTTGTACCCTGCAAAAACTGGGAGCGAACTAATGTGAAAGGACGGGATGACTGGGAGCGAATTGTTGTGAGGTAGAAGATGGGGACGAGTAGGGCATGCGAACGGCGTGGGGTTGCTGGCTTGCCCGGTGGAGAAACGGCTACAAGCCCCCAAAGAGTTCTCGAGAACTATGCGGGACCCACTAGATGTCATGTCTACTAGACCCATATCGTAGGCCTGACGGTATAGTTTCTGCCTGTTCACACGCCATGCCGGCGCGTGGATGTAAGTTCACTTAATTCTGTAAACCGTCGCGCCTCCCACGACCTTTGCCTCCCTCGCGCGGTCGCGCCCTTTGAGACTTCGACTGGCTATAAATGAGCAATTTGTTTTGCATACTCCGCATGCATGATACTCCCTCTGGTCCTTTTTACTCCCGTCAACCGTTTGCAAAGTGTTTGGCCAAATATATACTTTTTTGAACACCACCTTATATTAATTAACTAGACACACCACTACACTCATTTGATACAATATTCACCACACAGGGCGGTACGTTATTTACAAGAATACCATCTAATCTATTGTCAAAGCTATACTTAGAGATTAAGTGTGCCACCTTACTGGCCGAACGGCTAATCTTTGACAATTGAAGATTGTTGATCAACTTCGAGATGCTCAACGCTTTCATCTTCAGGTCACGCATAGCAGACTTGTCATAGTCCCCCGATGCAAGAGACGCTACCACAAAAGCGCAATCACTCTCTAAAATTACAGGATTATGAAGAGAAATACCTATGTAGAGACCGGCAATGCAAGCCCTAAGCTCCGCTTCCTCCACGCTTTGATAGGCATCAATGAAATCCCACGACCAAATTTATATTAAAAATATCAATATCTACAATACTGATTATAATGAGTATAAGAACTACGTTTTATAATGAGTGTAAAAATATTGATTTGACATTGTGAATGTTGATACTCCCTCCGTCTAGGTGTGTAAGTTATCTTAGGCTGTGCACCATGACCAAGGAGGAGGGGAAAATGAGAGACATTAATGTTTATTTGCTAATTAAATAGTATTGCATGCAATGAACTAACCACTGCATGTCATGTTTGATAGTCTCAGGTCATTAAAAGCATGCACACCCTCATCTCTTATTGGTTGATATGTCAAGAAACAAGAAACGAGGTAGAAGTTAATGCACCGCGCATACGTGTTTTGGGATTATTTGGTTTTCGTAATATGACTTACACACCTAGCTATTAGAGTACCACTACCTCCCTTCTAGTTTAAAGGGCTCGACTCAAAAATTTCACCTACTCTTAGCAAGATAGTAGAGGCGGTGGAATAGTTTTTGAAGTCTGCAAAAGTACTCAACTAATGTTGTCGTTCTTCACAAAAAATGTGTTTACCAATGCATGCATGAACACTAGTTACTCTAACCCCCCTCTCTTCTTTAATTCTTTGCCACATCATCATGTTTGCTATTCCCGTGTGCATGATACCACCTAAGATACCACCATGATGGATAGCCTTAATCATCGCATGCAATAATTTAGTGCACCTTGAAATATGAACATGTGTGGGGCGTGCATGTTTTTAATGACTTGAGACTATACCTAGCCCGGCATGCAAGATGACTTATTATGCACCGTTCCCCATACCTGCAGGAAGCCCGTTCGTCTCCAAATCTTTTCCTCTCCATGTGTGGAAACAATATGCCTGCCAAACTCTCCTTCTCCCTCCAGCAGTCCCACCACTCCACCCCGTGTGAAAAAATCTGCATGCATGACTCTCCTCCCCCCACGCTTGTCCAATCTGTTGTGACCAGCAATATTTCCACCCCTTCGCTCCCCCATAATTTACTCCAACAAATATGCCCACGTAGCTTTTACTTAACTTCAGGTGCATTGGGTCACTGACATAAGGGCCCAGCAGTGTACTGGCCCACATGTCAGTGACGCAACTGGACCTGCAGTTAAGTCATTGCAGCTCAGTCCATATCTTATGTAGATGTGCCATTGCTCGCTATAAATATTGCGCCTCCCAGGACATCGCTATCTCCTCCCCCTCACATTCACGTTCATCGCTATCTCCTCCCCCTCCCTCTCACGTCGACCACCATGGCATCGCCCCTCCCAAGCCCTAGGAGCCCCTCGCTGCACCGCGTGGACGATCACATGTCGCCGTTCTGTTCCTCACTGCCACTAGTCGAGGAGGCCGCATCGGCATTCCGCTCCTTGCCGCTGCGCAACACATCACAGTTCTGTTCCTCGCCGCCACTAGTCGAGGAGGACACGTCGGTGTTCCGCTCCTCGCCGCGACGCGTCGAGGTGGACGCGTCGGTGTTCCCAATCTCGCCAGCACGCGCGTCGGAGGACGCTTCGGCTCCCTGCTACGAGGAGAACACCGCGCCGCCCGCCGAGCCCCCTAGCCTTGAGGAGCTTTGGAAAGAAATGGATGTCGCCTTGTGGGAGGTTTTGCCTCCAGCAGAGCGCGCCAAAATAGAGGCGGAGAAGAAGGCCGAGGAAGAGAAGTGCACCGCGCAACAAGCTTTCTGGGAGATCTATGTCGCGTCCGAGAGAGTCAAGAAATTGGTTCTTTGGCAGAAGGCTCGTGCGAGGGCTGTGAGGGTGGCGAAGGACGCCCGTGCCGACGCCCAGAGTGCAGTCAGGCCCAAGCGCCTCATCTACGCTTGGCGGTACGTGGACCGGGTGCACGCTTCCAGCAAGGAGGAGTACCTGTTGGCGCCGGATCACCACACCGGTGAGATCGTGCTCGCCCGCCGGCAAGCCGCCAATCAGCACCTCGCGAGTTGCGAGGCTGAGGAAGAGGCGTTGTGTCGGTGCGCTGGGAAACGGCCGCACACCAGGGCACTTGTGGCACGCCACAAGCGCTCCTGCGAGCGCCGTGGCTTTTAGGAGGAGTATAATATTTGTTTCGTAAGGCAATCTCATTAGTTTTGGGACGCAAATGATAAATCCCAAACATTCAGGAATTTTTAGCGTCCTTAATTAAGTATGTAAAAGGTAAAGTTTGGAAACTTTGTGTATTATTACGCATTTTGCAAGTACATACATATAGCACAAACTTTACTATATACTGTCGGACTACACGTCTCTCTCGATATATGCTTGCAGACTGTGCTACTCCCTCCGTCCGGGTCAATAAGTCATCTTTGGTTGTGGACGGTGACCAAGAAGGAGGGAATACTTGTACACCTAGACGGAGGGAGTACTACTATTACTTATGTACGTGCAAATGCACGTTTTATCATTATGATGCGGTTTTTGTAAAAGTAAAAAAACAGCACTAGTCAAGCTTGTGAAACGATTCAATGCAAAACAAACGCAAAAATGCTCATTTGATTGTTTACTTTTAGCTTCCTTCTCCGTGGTTATTTCTCTGTCATACTTTGTACAAAGCATCTCATTGGTTGGAAAGGCATGCAAATTCCCAAACCGCTTCCTACACCCTGTATCGAATTTTTTGCTTAACAAGTTGTGCCGTGCAATTGGAATTCCAACTTGAGTACTAATACTAGTAGGAGTACCAGGGGCCAGTTCTTTTAGGCTTCTAGAGTATTAATCCATAACTACTACCTTCGTCCTGGTTTATTGGTCCCCATTGTAATCCGTGTCAAATTTTGATCATAAATTTAACTAATGAAATGTTAGTGCATGTCACATGCACTACTCCATCCGTCTAGGTGAGTAAGTCATCTTAGGCTGTGCACCGTGACCAAGGAGGAGGAGAAAACGAGAAATGTTAATGTTTATTTGCTAATTAATAGTATTGCATGCAATGAACTAACCACTGCATGTCGTGTTTGATATCTAAAGTCATTAAAAGCATGCACACTCTTTATCTCTTATTGGTTGATATGTCAAGAAACAAGAAACGAGGTAGAAGTTAATGCACCGCGGTAAGTGTTTTGGGATTATTTGGTTTTCGTAAGATGACTTACACACCTAGATGCACCGCGCCTAAGTGTTTTGAGTAATATTTTATTAAATCTTTGGTCAAAATTTAGCACAAATTACAATGGTGAGGAATAAACCAGGACGGAGTAGTAGTTTAGAAGCCCAAATAAATGAATGATGTGCCTTATTGTTACTCTCCACTGTGACTAGTCTTGTGGGAAAAGCTGGTGAAGCCGCCAAAAGAACTGGCCCTAGGAGTAGTAGCTAGGGATCGAGTGTGGGAGATGAATCGGATAAAGTAAATGCAGAGAGATGGAATGCAAAAAAGACGGAGGGATGTGATGGTTGCTTGTCCGTTTATTTTACCAGGCCATTTATTACTGGGAGTGGTTGGGTTTTGTGATATGACGGCTTTACTGCCGCGCCACGAGCGGGGTGAGAGGTGAGACTCCCGTGCAGCGCCGCCCTCTACACTTGTACTACATCGGTCGTCGTTTACTAGTCCCCCATTGAATTTGACTGAAGATTTAACTGACAAAATGTTAGTGCATGTAAAAAAACTATATCGTTGGATTCGTATTTGAACATAGTTTTGAATGATATAATTTTAGGTGACATGCATCAGTATTTATCATACTATATATAATGTTAGTTCAATTTTTGGTCGTACTAATCTATAGTAGTAAGGTGCCCGTGCGTTGCACCAAAGAGTGAAATGCATTGATCGGAGAGTTATTTAATTTGACAAAGGATGTGGGTGTCATCTCATGTGTAACGGGTATCGATAGGTTTCTTCGGATATTATCTCATCTCTATAGCTCACAAACATCCGGGTGGAATAGATAAAAAGGTATCTTTTGCATACAAAAGCGTTCAACGGTTCAACCTGCATCCAAAAGTTGTGAAGAAATAACACTTATTGTGCTTTGCAAGAAATGATCTTTAAGAATTAGTTTTTGAGTATCGATTGTTATACATGTTGGCTACAGATGACATGGTACTTTCTTATAGTCCACAGTTGGCTATACTATTAAGTAATATTAACCATGCCCTTATACACCTAGATGGAGGGATTAAATCAGGATGACTTGCAAGGGGGAAGAGGAGATGTAAGAAATGGTTCATCGTAAGTCTTTCACCAGTACTGTAGTAAAAATTCATACATGGAAGATTCTAGACTAATCCATAAACGGATACACTTTTATTCATGCGCGATACTCCAATAGAGCAAGATCGTGCATGGAAGTCTCCACATGCTTAGACAACAAATTACATTGAGCGAAGACTAATGATCAACATTTAACTTGATAATGCGTATTTTTTAGAAGAACGGGGAGGCTCCTCCCCGGTTCCATTTTGTGATATGAAACCCAAAGTGTCTTACATCAGCTCACTGAGAGGAGCAGTTCAAAGGTAGGACTGCGGCGAAAGCCACTCAAGTTTAACGACAAGCTGACAGAATCAAATGCGGCAAAGACACGAGCCATAAGCGCCCACACACACACTACATGTTTTCTAAGTGCACTTGATAATGCATATGTCCAGGTGAACCTCATTGGAGTCCCCGTGCACCGAGTCGGCGGGTAAAGGATGGAACAGATGCCATGGGTTTTCCAAGTCCACATTGGCGGGATAGTCCCAGCTCCCCAGAGTCCAAGTCCGTCCGATGAGGCCGGTGTCACCGCCCACGCGACCCGGAGGGGTAGTAACATTGACCACGTACCCGTACATATGCCTCGTGTCAGTGTAAGCGTCAGCGGCGAGCCCCCTGATGCACATTACAGAGACGGGGCGGCGGCCTGCGCGGGCCTCGCCGGTGCCCACAATCAAGAGGAAAAGGCTGCCGTCCTCCTCCGAGACTATCAGGCGACGGTGATCCTCCAGCAACTCCGGCATGGTGAACCAGTAGCACGTGTCGTACTTGATGTTCTCCGCCAAGGGCTAGCAGTGACTGATGCACGCATACGTGAGGTGATGCACCATGTCCGCCGGCGAGGCACAAAACGGCATCGGGCACTCATAGCAATGGACAAAGGGCTCCTTGGAGGCATCGACCAGGCCGTCCATGAAACGGGAGTGGCTATAGGGGACGTTGCGCCAGTTGAATATATGAGCAAGTTACTACGAGATTTAATCCGAATAAGCACAAAATAAATCATGGCGGCTATAACATAGATGAAATTAATCATGTGGACTAGGATAGTAGTAGGATACAGAGTAGAAACATGAATTCTACCACGATTTCAAACAGGAAGGACAGAAACACATATGGTGGAACGGGAGCAGCACCGTTGGCGTTGAGGTTGTTGCCCATGTCGTTGAGGAAGAGGTTGCCGAGGTCGGGGAAGAAGTCGTCGTCGGTGAAGTCGTGGCTGCCAGCAGTCGCGAGAGTTCACTCCCTAGATTTCAACAGCGCCCGCCGAATGGAGCGCAGGAGGGAGTGGCTGTAGGGGACGTTGCGGCCGCCGAATGGAGCGCAGGAGTAGCACACGAAGCAGTAGATGGTGTCCTTACTAGTACTCCCTAGTCTCTATCTATCTATATATATATATATATCTACTCTTATAGAAAACCGAGTTGGTGATGATGGTATGCCTGCCATCTTGTAATATAGACCATCCGATCTATATCTGATGGATAGAAAGCCAACTATGGCAATTTTACAAAAGATACCCGCACCTCTCTCCACATTTACAGATAAGGCCTTACCTCGTGCTCCTCCCTATGTCTCTATCTCTACTACTTTTTTATAACAAATTGAATAGTGATGCGTCGTCCGCTGCACGCCCGGCTGAACACGCCTCCTGGCCTCCATCATCACCAACTGAGTCTTTTATAGGAGTAGGAGTAAAAAACGAGTTGGTGATGATGGTGTGCCGTGCAATGCACAAGCATCTTGCTATTTTTTGTGCATATAAGTCCAAACACCACGTAGACACGGTCTTTGAGCACGGTTTGTAGTCGTTCCACGATCGGGAATTGAAGTTTGTAACTATTTTAGATTAGAATATACTACTCCTCCGGTGCTAGTAGTAGAGCAGAGTCCTACTCTACTACTCTACTCTAGCAAGCTAGGGCATAGTACTGTAGTAGGTACTGTAGGGAGTACAAGTACTGTGATCACTCAAGCAAGTTGTCTGGCATCGATATGACCCTACGCAGCTGGTATGTGTCTCGTAAGTCAAGCGGCGTGTTGTAGTCATCATCACCTGTCCACTTCCCGCAGCACATATTCGCTTCTCCATCTTTGTCCGCACATAATCTCGTCCAAGCTTCCATCCTCGCTAAGGCGCCTCCCCCCCTCGTCCGAAACCCAAGCACTAACAATGGCAGAATCGAGCAACGTCCGTCGAAAGAGTGGCTGGAATTCGCTCCCCACAGAGGTAATTAAGCTCAATGTTTCGCGTGTGGACAATCTCAGTACCATGCCGCTCGCCGCGTGCTCATCTGGGCTGTACCGTTTACTCAAAGCCCTCAGGCCGGAGCTTTTTAAGCCAGCTCCTTGATTGCTGATGCCGCCTGATCTTCAGAAACGGCATGTCACGCAGCATAATGATCATAGGGTGGCGAGCATCAACCCCCTTCACTGCGATCCGATCCCCGTCAACCTCAGCTACATTAATGGTATGTACTGGTTCGGCATGAACACGTCTTGGATGGTGCTCATCGACGGTCGCGGCAGCTGGATGCTCGTGGAGGTCTACACCCGGCGATTGATCCCCCTTCCTTCGATTAACACTGCACTGCTTTGGCACCGCGGCCCAGAATACTCGGAATCTTACAGTAGCCAACATGATACCAAGTTTGATTTGCTCAAGGTTGTAATCTGCCAAGTGCCCACAAGATCTGCGAATTATAAAGATTTCAGGCTATTTGTGTTCTTCAATCGCGGTCTCGCCTATCTGATAGGTCACTGCGGTAGGTGGATAAATCTGCACGTCCATCGCAGGATCATACATCCTCCATGGTTCTCTGATGCCATTGAACACAAGGGCTTCATTTACACTGTCGACTCCTTCTATGGCTGGACGTATTGCTGGCCTACTCCAGTCATCGCTACAAATGGCTGTTGCAGCAGTATGTTACTTTCCTATGATATCATGATGGCTTTCTTATATTACTGTCAACATTTACTGAAAAAATATTCATGCTCATAACATGCTGTTCTTAAGATTGACTAAATCAAGAGCCCTTTTTTTATTTGACTCCAACTTGATATGATGTTATAGGCCGCCTGGTGTCCCTACCCTTCCTAATCCCAGAACCTTTCAAAGAAAAGCGGCATGGCAGTTGCGGGTGGTTCCTGGCTCGATCAGACGATGGCAAAAGATTGATGATCGTTCGCACGTACCAGACGTGTTGTTTCGCAGAATACAATCACAGTCACTGCAAGGGCTTTGAGCAGGATCGCAGCTTCTCTGGGCCTTCATGATTTTTTGACTGGAGGCTCGTAAGTAGCCTTGGTACACGCTCTCTGTTTGTCGGACTGAATTATCCGATTAACCAGGAGATAACCGACGGCAAGGATCATGATGGCAGCGCGGTTTCGTTCATTAGGAAAAACTGTGTGTACACAACATACCATGCGTCTCTGCATGCACCATACCCTGATATGTGCCGCCACGCTGTGCAACCCAAAGTAGGAGAGAGGGTCGCAAGTATCAGACTTCGACCTGCTAGCTGGAGTTTCCCCCGTCAGGCACCCATCTGGTTCAAGCCGTCAGCCAGTCTCCTCAGCTTAATAAATAGTAATGTCTAACTGAGCCAGTTAGTTAGATGCGTACACTTGGTGTAGTAGGATCTTTATTTAGTTTGATGCATACACTTGTTCTTTTTTGGTAGCCCTTTTGTAATGATGGCTGATGTTTGGTTTAGAAGAGAGAGCTGCGCCTTCACTCTTCTGGCCTGCTTACTGCTTCTGTTGCACCCCCAGCCCTGGTTGCTGCTGCTGCTGTTTTCAATGTAGTATATTTCGTCTGTTGGTTGAATAAATGAGTTGTTAGAACGACAAACACAATGTTTTGGAAGTCGTTGCACGGTTCGATCCTTTAGTGCCCCGTACAATACGTAGCTCATACTATTTTTCGTACGGAACACATTTTCCACTTGTTGATAACATGCAGCCCACTGATAAAGGCCCAATAGAGAAGCCCATAATTAACTGGAAGGGAGGCTCTCACATGAATCCGGCCCAGGTACATGCTCATGGTCCCCTAAACATAAATAAGTAAATAAATAAATAAAGCTAAATGCTCATGCACCAGTTCTTTGGGAAAATAGGTAGCCTAGTATTTCTTTTTGAAGAATACCCAAGCTAGGCCTATTTGTTTTCTCCGAATTACTGGGCTGCAAATCTTTCAAGGCGAGGAGGGATGCATTCCGTCCTGGTCAAAGAGTATGGTCAATGTCTGTTAAAAGTAATATCAAAAGGGGTTGAAAATTCCAAAAATTTTATAGCAAATGGGATATTAGTTTTTTTTTGAATTTTGTTCTGCACTGATATCTTATATGTATTTCATTGGATTTAACATGACATAGTACTAATTTATTTTTAAATTTGTTTTAGTATGGCTATTTATTTTTGGATTAAGAATATTCCATTCCCCAGCAAAAATTCCCACATATTTAGTTAATTTTTTGACCCTGGTACTACCAGCAAATGGCCGGCAATTCTAAAAATGGGAAACGGGCGGCTGACTTGTTTACGCAAGGCTTGGTCAGTGAACACACGATCCTAGCCACCGTGCTTCTTCAATCTCTGATCTTCCTGCTCCAGTCGCCTAAAGTAGCGCCGGCGGGACTGCCTGCTCCCTCCTCTTGTTGCCCGCTGTGATGCCGCGTAGGCTTCCCCGGCCCACCCTACTCCCTCCGCTGTCCTGGCCGCACGCAATCAACTGCCTCCTTATTACGCGAAAAAAAATGATTCCTCCCACTGACATCTGGGGCGCACCGGTTGGGAGGCTGACCTGTGGGCCTACGACATTGACGCGTATGCAGGGCTTGTCAAGTTAGTCAACAAACGATTCTAGCAGCAGTAACTGTTGGATTTGAATCGAACGGTCCTGCTGCTTCTTCAATCGCTACTCTTCTTGCACCAGCCGCCCAAACCAGCGCCGGGGAGACTGCCTGCTCCTGCCTCCAGTGGCTGGCTATGCTGCCGTTGAGGCCTCATCGCCCCCTACTACTACCACCGCTAGCCAGGCCCTGCGGTGACGGCAGCCTCACACCGCAGCCGAACCAGTGAACCCTCGTACTCCTCTCCGCGTGGGCATTCACTGCCGTGTCTTCCCCGGCTCCGCGTCATCCCCTTCCTAGGCCTCGCTGTCGTCCACCGCCTTGGTGCTCTCGGCGCGGTGTGGTCAACGTGGTCAATTACATTCCATCGGAAGAGTGTTGTACATGGAGAGGCTGACAGCTGGGTCCACGGCCACAGCCTAGTTTTTTTGTGATTTGCCAAGTAAGTCGCTTTGTCAGGCCTGTTGGGCTGCAAATCTTTCAAGATGAGGAGAGCTTTCATTCGGCTGGCCGAGAAAATAGCCCATCAGTAATGAGAAATGGGATGTACATTTTTAAAACACATCAAACCGGCAATTAGTTTCAAATATCTTTTTTTTCATTTCGAGATTTTAAATTACATTAATTTTTATGCCTGGAGAATTTGTTGGATTTTATATTGATATACATTTATTTTTAAAATCAGTTTGAATGTGAGAATTTGTTGGATTAAAAATAGTTTGGACCGCATCGAAATATGCATTTCGTATAAGTTTTTAACCGTGGTCACAATATGGGCTGTAATGCTAACAAAAAATATGGGCTCCAAAAAAACCTTAAGAATTAGCAAATGGGCTGTAAATTATTAAAAATAATGGCGGATGGGTTATATTCTGTTTTCCACAGATTTGAGGCTTTCCTAAAAAAAGGTTGACGCACAAGCAGTGACTGTTGGATGGCCATCCAACGGCCGTCGTGCTTCTTCAATCTCTGCTCTTCCTGCTCTAGCCGCTCAAACAAGCGCCGGCGGGACTGCCTGCTCCCTCCTCCTTGCGGTCGGCTCTGACAGCTCGAACCCACCAACTATATCTTCGTACGCAAGGAAGTGCCTCCTTATTACGCACAAAAAAAATGAATACTCCCCCTGTTAGCTGGGACCCAGTATAGTGGCAGGCTGACTTGTGGGCCTACTAAGTTGACGGGGACGGAGGGCTTTGTCAACTTAGTCAATATGCACGATTCTAGCTCCAGTGACCGTACAATGTCCATCCAACGGCTGTAGTGCTTCTTCAACCTTTGGTCTTCTTGCTCCAGCCTCATGCTCCTGCCTCTCGTGGCCGGCTACGATGCGGCGGAGGCCTCACCGCCCCCTACTACTCCCACCGCTGGCCAGGCCATCTCTCTACTCACCCACACCCCATGTTATTCTGCGGCGACAGCAGCCTCACACTGCAGCGAACCAGTGAACCATCCTACTCCTCTACGCGTGGGCATACACTGCTGCGTCTTCCCCGGCTCCGCGTCGTCCCCTTCCTAGGCCTCGTCGTCGTCCACTGCCCTGGTGCTCTCGGCACGGCGTGGTCAACGTGGTCAAGGAACGGCTTCCATCGGACGTGGACTGTACGTGGAGAGGCTGACAGCTGGGTCCACGGCCACAGCCTAGTTTATTTGTGATTTGCCAAGTAAGTCGCTTTGTCAGGCCTGTTGGGCTGCAAATCTTTCAAGATGAGGAGAGCTTTCATTCGGCTGGCCGAGAAAATAGCCCATCAGTAATGAGAAATGGGATGTACATTTTTAAAACACATCAAACCGGCAATTAGTTTCAAATATCTTTTTTTCATTTCGAGATTTTAAATTACATTAATTTTTATGCGTGGAGAATTTGTTGGATTTTATATTGATATACATTTATTTTTTAAAAATCAGTTTGAATGTGAGAATTTGTTGGATTAAAAATAGTTCGGACCGCATCGAAATATGCATTTCGTATAAGTTTTTAACCGTGGCCACAATATGGGCTGTAATGCTAATAAAAAATATGGGCTCCAAAAAAACCTTAAGAATTAGCAAATGGGCTGTAAATTATTAAAAATAATGGCAGATGGGTTATATTATGTTTTCCACAGATGTGAGGCTTTCCTAAAAAAAAGGTTGACGCACAAGCAGTGACTGTTGGATGGCCATCCAACGGCCGTCGTGCTTCTTCAATCTATGCTCTTCCTGCTCTATCCGCTCAAACAAGCGCCGGCGGGACTGCCTGCTCCCTCCTCCCTGCGGTCGGCTCTGACAGCTCGAACCCACCAGCTATATCTTCGTACGCAAGGAAGTGCCTCCTTATTACGCACAAAAAAATGAATACTCCCCCTGTTAGCTGGGACCCAGTATAGTGGCAGGCTGACTTGTGGGCCTACTAAGTTGACGGGGACGGAGGGCTTTGTCAACTTAGTCAATATGCACGATTCTAGCTCCAGTGACCGTACAGTGTCCATCCAACGGCCGTAGTGCTTCTTCAACCTCTGGTCTTCTTGCTCCAGCCTCGTGCTCCTGCCTCTCGTGGCCGGCTACAATGCGGCGGAGGCCTCACCGCCCCCTACTACTCCCACCGCTGGCCAGGCCATCTCTCTACTCACCCACACCCCCTGTTATTCTGCGGCGACAGCAGCCTCACACTGCAGCGAACCAGTGAACCCTCGTACTCCTCTACACGTGGGCATACACTGCCGCGTCTTCCCCGGCTCCGCGTCGTCCCCTTCCTAGGCCTCGTCGTCGTCCACTGCCCTGGTGCTCTCGGCACGGCATGGTCAACGTGGTCAAGGAACGGCTTCCATCGGACGTGGACTGTACGTGGAGAGGCTGACAGCTAGGTCCACGACCGTAGAAAGGAAGTGCCTTCTTATTACGCGGAAAATAATTATTCCTCCACCTGACAGTGGGGACCCACCGGACGGGCCACCATATTTCGCAAAAAAAAACGTTCCCCCCCTGACTGCTGGGACCCACCAGCTACAACTTCGCACGCAAGGAAGTGCGTCCTGGCAAAAAAAAATGATTCGCCCCCCTGACTGCTGGGACCCACCAGCTACATCTTCGCACGCAAGGAAGTGCGTCCGGGCAAAAAAAACCATTCGCCCCCCTTACTACTGGGACCCACCAGCTACATCTTCGCACGCAAGGAAGTGCCTGACAGTAAGGACCCACCTAGTCGAAGTGTACGTAGCGTTGTCATTATGGTCGCGAACGTGTACGTACATATATACTGGTGGATGTAGAGGTGCGCACGTGTCGTAGTAGAGGCGCGCACGTAGCATGTACACATACGTACAGCGGCGAGGGTGCAAGAAAGAAAATACGTCCACGTACGTACATACAGGCAGGGTCTCGAACGCCTACTCGCGCATACGTACATGGCTGGGTCGGAACGGAGAAACAGCATCGTCGTCGTGTTCATGGGGAGCCAACCGGCTGGGTCGGGACGGAATGCGTGGTCGTGTTCATCGGCAGGGCTTGGACGGAACAGGCGATGGAAACGAGGCCTGGCGTACCGCACACGAAGGAAACGGACTACATTCGGAATGGGGTCCTGTTGATCGGGAGGGGTGTGGCGTACCGCAAAACGGAGGAAACGAACCTCCTACAGTCGAAATGGGGGTCCTGTTGATCGGGAGCGGTGTGGCGTACCGCAAACCGGAGGAAACGGACCTCCTACGGTCGAAATGGGGGTCCTGTTGATCGGGAGGGGTGTGTCCTACCGCAAAATGGAGGAAACAAACCTCCTACGATCGAAACGGGGGTCCTGTTGAGTGGGAGGGGTGTGGCGTACCGCAAAACAGAGGAAACGGACCTCCTACGGTCGAAATGGGGGTCCTGTTCATCGCGAGGGGTGTGGCATACCGCAAAACGGGACTCCACGGGATACTCTTCATCTCCACCGTCGACCTCCTCCAGCCTCCATGGGCTACCGTCGACCTCCTCCAGCCTCCACAGGCTCCTGTTCATCCAGCCTCCACCGTGCGCTACTCCACCGGGTATTGTCCAACCACCCCTCTACCGTCTACTGTTCATCTAGCCCTCCACCGTCTACTGTTCATCCAGCCCTCCACAGCACGGGGTCCTATTCAACCACCCCTCCACCGTCTACTGTTCATCCAGCCCTCCACACCACGGGGTCCTGTTCATCCAGAGGCAATGCCACAGCTCACTGTTCATCCAAATCCCCCCTCCCCCTGCAACGCTCACTGTTCATCCAATCGATCGGCTTCAGTTAGCAGGAGTAGCGAAGGAATCGCTCCATCGAGTTCAGTTAACAGCCATCAATCGATCGCTCGGGTTCAGTAACGCGTAGCCTGCAGTGCAATCGCTCGGGTTTAGTTAGAGCCAATGCCTCGCACGTGTACGAGAGAAACGCGCATCGCTCGGCCCCCGACCTCCCACCGTAACCGGCAACTCCCCGAAATTTTCCTCCCCCTCGCTTCTACCACGGTTTTTTCCATCATAGACGGCCCAAAGAATGTCATGCAGCTGCATCTCTGGCCCGCCCAGGACGAAAAGCCCATTTTCTGTCATGATTTTTTGTCATAGAAGTAGGAGCCCACCACATCTATGATGATACCAGGTTTTGTCACAATTATCGTCATAGAAGTGTCATATGTATGACAGAATTTTTTTTCGTTCGGCCTTACCAGCCGCTATCTGCCTCGCCTGCTGGATCTCCTCGCGAGCCCTCTAGGACTCAACTCGGGCCTCCTTAACATCCTGGAGAGCCTTGGCGAGTTCAGGTTCTTGGTCCGAAGTCTTCTGCTCCAAGGACTCGCACTTGGTGATGGCTTCCTTGAGCTCTTACTCGACTTCGGCCACCTGAGCTTCATGTTGGCTACGGGCAGTTTGCGCCGCCTCCAACTCCTTAGCCGCCTTGTCAGCGGCTGCTTTATTCGCCTCCACCTCCATCTTGGCTTGGGAAAGCGCGCCTTTGAGGGACTCAACCTCGGCTGCGCCAACTATGATCATAATCACAAAATCCAGTGAGTTAAAGACTCACCATACATATCAATTCTGATATATAAATTCTGCATACCTTGTGTCTCCTCGAACCGCTTGTTGATGCGGTCGAGATCCTCATCGGCCACTCGCAACTTCTGATTAAGCTCGGAAACCTCTGCGGCCTGGGCAGTAGCCATCAACATGGATGCCTGTCACACACATTGCATAGTATATTAGTGTCTGAATTATCTAGGGATCCTCTGCCCGGATTGTTCTAATCCGAACAGAGTCTCAGGGGGTACTGTCTATACACAGGTTTAACCTTTGCATATAATAAATTTGTTTAGAACATTACGTCGCATACCTCAAAGCCCGTTAGTAGGCTGTTGAAGGCTTCATTCATTCTGCTTTTTGCAGACTGAACCTTTTCCATAACCGCACCCATCAGAGTGTGGTGCTCCTCCATGATAGAAGCGCATTGTAGTGCTTCCTCCAGAGCATGAGCAGCCTCCGGATTAACGGAGGCTGCTGATGGAGCTGATGCTCCTCCCCCCTTTGTCAAAGGGGGCTGCGCATCCCTTCCGAGAGCTGCATTGGCCTTTGGAATGGTGTGCGGTGGGGTCCCGGACTGATGGGGCTCCCCGTTGTTGGTGGTCCTAGGGGTCGCCTCTCCCAGGTCTTCGGCGACCGACGTGTCAACCTCAGGCGCCTTCTCGTCTGCCCCTCCTTGGCCAGGAGGGGTCCTTCAGGATAGCACCTCGGTGTCCTCCATGCAATAGGCGAGGGGGCTCGCGATGGCACGTCGCTCTCCTCCTGCTCACGCGGTAGGGAGTTCCCCTCCGACAAGGGGGTGTTCGGAATCTCACGGGGAGGTCTGAAAAGCAAACACTAATATAACTTACATGACGGAGGCAGGTAACCGGAAACTGGACAAGTAAGATTTCAGATACTTACGATTTGGCCAGGGGCTTCACCCTGGGGGATCTCTTAGGGATGTGTTCGGACTCTGAGTCCGAACTGACCGAAAGGTTATCTTCCCCCTCTTCGGTGCCGCCCCCTCTGGGTCTTCGGAGGTCGTCCTCTTCTTCTTCCTCCCCTTGCGGGGGGAATCACTTTCCACCTCTTCCTACTCCTCTTCCTTGTCTCCCTCATGAGAGGAGACGATCTCGGTCTCTCCGGACACAGTGTCCAAAGGGCCTCTGCGGCGGAGGCCGCCCTTGGGCTCCTTGCCCTTCTTCTCTGGCGCCTGGTAGGGCGTCAAGACCAGCATATCCGTCAGCTGGGGAGTGGTTGTTCTTCTAGCAGCTGAGCCAGACTGTCGATTCGCTCCGCCTTTGCTGTCAAGCCCTATCAGGAAGTGAGCTGATAAGATTTCTATTGATTAGAGCATTGACCGAATATGTCTTCGGAAAAGTTAATAATTACCTATGAGGCCAGATTCTTGATGTCGAGCCCGATGTCCTCGGTCTTCATGGGCCAGCTCTTGTGGGCCTTGAAGAGCAACTTCCATATCTCTTCATGTGTAGTGCCAAAGAAGCGCTTCAGGGTCCGCGGCGCCTCCGGATTGAACTCCCACATGTGGGAGGCCCGGTGTTGGCAGGGGAGGACACAGCGGAAGAGCATGATCTGCACCACATTGGTGAGACCGATGTTTTTTCGCAGCACATTGGTGATGCGCTTCTGCAACATCTGCACCTCTGTCTAGGACCCCTAATCCAGGCCCTTAGCGGTCCACGAAGTGAGCCTTGTGGGAGGTCCGGATCTGAACTCCGGAATTGCTACCCAGTTGGCGCGGCGGGGTTCGGTGATGTAGAACCATTCCTGCCGCCAGACCTTGACAGTCTCGATGAAAGCCCCTTTGGACCATGTGGCGTTGGGCAACTTGATTACCATAGCCCCGACGCAGTCCGCATGCTGTCCGTCGACCACCTTAGTCTTCACATTGAAGACTTTGAGCCACAGGCCGAAGTGTGGTGGGATGCGGAGCAGAGCCTCACACACGACGATGAACGCCGATATGTGGAGAAAAGAATTTGGGGCTAGATCGTGGAAATCTAGCCCGTAGTAGAACATAATACTGCGGACAAAGGGGTGGAGGGCAAACCCAAGCCCTCTGAGGAAATGGGGGAGGAAGACACCCCTTTCACCAGGCGCCAGAGTGGGGATGACCTGGTCCTCGTCGGGGAGCCTATGCGCAATGTTTGTGGCTAGGTACCCCTTGCTCCGGAGTTCCTTCACATCCTTCTTCGTGATGGAGGAGGCCTCCCACTTTCCCTTGGAGCCTGACCCGACCATGGCTGGAGAGGGTGGTGGCGGTGAGGAAGACGAGATCTTTTTTGGGCGCTGGAGCCTGGAAGATTGGAAGGCAGAGGCTGGAAGCAGGTGCGGGGAAGAAAGGTGGAATCTTTTGCCCTCTTATAGGCGGTGAAAATGCCACCCATCCCCCACTTAGGCCTTAAAACTCGCCTATTACCAATGAGAGTGTGCACCATGATCGGTTCGGTTACCCAAATCCCATTGATGAGAATCCCGTAATAAGTGGGCACGATCTCTTTTTTGACAAGACGGTCCAAGGGGCTCGACCTCGAAACTCGAAACGGGGAGTGTAGAAACGGTTCAAAATACTAAAGAGTCAAGTCTGACACTTCGCCGGAAAAAGTTGTCAGTAGAGACACTACTATTTTTTATATTTTACCTTCGCGGCTATAGGTTG
Organism: Triticum aestivum; assembly: GCF_018294505.1. NCBI lineage: Eukaryota > Viridiplantae > Streptophyta > Magnoliopsida > Poales > Poaceae > Triticum > Triticum aestivum. The sequence goes on from NC_057813.1 coordinate 449,474,607, forward strand.
TGTTAATTATACAGAGCCGGATACAGTTCTTTCATAAGGGAAAGGTAATGTATGGTATTCAAGGAGAGGAACCCGCCTCGCAATGCCAAAGACAACCCGCATGCCGAACACGTCGTAATTGAAGACTAGTTCAGGGGCTACTGAGGGACTCCTGGACTAGGGGGTCCTCAGGCGTCCGGCCTATCCGATATGGGCTGGACTGATGGGCTGTGAAGATGGAGGAAGATGACCACCTCCCATGTCCGGTTGGGACTCTTGTATGCGTGAACGGCAAGATTAGGTGTTCGGATATGCTATTTCCTTTCTATGTGAACCGACTCTATACAACCCTAGGCCCCTCCGCTATCTATATAAACTGGAGGGTTTATACCGGAGGCAACATCATAAGATTCATAGGCTAGACAAGATAGGGTTTAGCCATTACGATCTCTAGGTAGATCAACTCTTGTAACCCCTATACTCATCGAATATAATCAAGCAGGACATAGGGTTTTACCTCCTTTAAGAGGACCCGAACCTTGGTAAACATTGTGTCCCTTTGTCCATTGATCCTCAGATGCACAGCTTGCCCCCCCCTACCCGAGATCTACCAGTTTTGACACCGACACCAAGGAATGAGGCAATATGAATATCAACGCCCACAAACACCTTTGTGTTCTACTCGTGATGTCATCTACGCATAGACGCTTAATAGGACTTTCACAAAGCACACACCTTGACAAGATTTCGAAGGAGTTCAAAATGGATCAGACAAAGAAGGAGTTCTAGCCTGTATTGTAAAGTGTGAAGTTGAGTAAGACTCAAAAGCCCGACCACGGCAGAAGATAGAGAGAATGAAAGTCAATCCCTATGCCTCAGCCATAGGTTCTCTAAAGTATGTCATGCTATGTACCAGACCTGTTATGTGCCTTTCCATGAGTTTGGCAAGGGGTTACAATAGTGATCCATGAGAAGATCACTAGACAGCGGTCAAAATTATAATTAGAGGACTAATGAAATATTTCTCAATTATGGAGGTGATAAAGAGTTCATCGTAAGGAGTTACATCGATGCAAGCTTTTTCACTGATCCAGATGACTCTAAGTCTCAATCTGGATACATATTGAAAGTCGGAGCAATTAGCTAGAGTAGCTCCATGTAGAGCATTGTAGACATAGAAATTTGCAAAATACATACGGATCTGAATGTGGCAGACCCGTTGACTAAACCTCTCTCACAAGCAAAACATGATCAGACCTTAGTACTCTTTGGGTGTTAATCACATAGCAATGTGTACTAGATTATTGACTCTAGTAAACCCTTTGGGTGTTGGTCACATGGCAGTGTGGACTATGGGTGTTAATCAAATAAAGATGTGAACTATTGGTGTTAAATCACATGACGATGTGAACTAGATTATTGACTCTAGTGCAAGTGGGAGACTCAAGGAAATATGCCCTAGAAGCAATAATAAAGTTGTTATTTTATATTTCCTTATTATTCATGCAAGAATTGTATTAACTGAAAACTTAATACATGTGTGGATACATAGACGAAACACCATGTCCCTAGTAAGCCTCTACTAGACTAGCGTTCGATGTCGATTTGGTATCATATCAGTTATGTGGTTTGGTGACCGAATGCTGTTCGGAGTTCCAGATGTGATCACGGACATGATGAGGAGCCCCGGAATGGTCCAGATGTAAATATTGATATATAGGACGATGCTATTTGTTCTTCAGAATGGTTTCGGAATGCACCCAAAAGTTATCGGAATACTGGAAGGGGTTCCGGAGGCGCCGGGAGAGTATTGGGCATTAATGGGCCAAGTGGAGGGGAACACACTAGCCCACACGGGCTAGTGCGCCCCCCTTAGGACAGCCACACCCAATAAGATGGAAGGAGGAGGCGCCACCTCCTCTTACCCGGAAGGGAGAAAGGAAAGAGAAGGGGCGCCTCCCCCCTTTCCTTCTCCCTTGTGCATTATATGGAAGGGGGGGCGCACTGATACGTCTCCAACGTATCTATAATTTATGAAGCATTCATGCTATATTATTATCTGTTTTGAATGATTATGGGCTTTATTATACACTTTTATATTACTTTTGGGACTAACCTATTAACCGGAGGCCCAGCCCATATTGCTGTTTTATTGCCTGTTTCAGTATTTTGAAGAAAAGGAAATCAAACGGAGTCCAGACGGAATGAAACCTTCGGCGGCGTTATTTTTGGGAAGAATATCACCCAGGAGACTTGGAGTTCATGTCAGAAGAGCCTCGAGGAGGCCACGAGATAGGAGGGCGCCCCCCCCCCCTACTGGGAGCGCCCCCAGTCTCATGGGCCCCTCGAGCACCTCCCGACCAACTTCTTTCGCCTATATAAGCCTGTGTACCCTAAAAACATCAAATATCTAGATAGATCGGGAGTTCCGCCGTCGCAAGCCTCTGTAGCCACCAAAAACCTCTCGGGAGCCCATTCTAGCACCCTGCCGGAGGGGGATCCCATCACCAGTGGCCATCTTCATCATCCTGGCACTATCCATGACGAGGAGGGAGTAGTTTAGCCTCGAGGCTGAGGGTATGTACCAGTAGCTATGCATTTGATCTCTCTCTCTCTCTCTCGTGTTCTCTCTCGTGTTCCCTCTATGCCACGATCTTGATGTATCCCGAGCTTTCCTATTATAGTTGGATCTTGTGATGTTTATCCCCCTCTACTCTCTTGCGATGAATTGGGTTTTGCCCTTTGAAGTTATCTTATCGGGCTGAGTCTTTCATGAGAACACTTGATGTATGTATTGTCGTGCTTATCTGTGGTGACAATGGGATATCATGTGCCACTTGATGTATGTTTGGGTGACCAACTTGCGGGTTCCACCCATGGACCTATGCATAGGGGTTGGCACACGTTCTTGACTCTCCGGTAGAAACTTTGGGGCACTCTTTGAAGTACTTTGTGTTGGTTGAATAGATGAATCTGAGATTGTGTGATGCTTATCGTATAATCATGCCCACGGATACTTGAGGTCACAATGGAGTATCTAGGTGACATTAGGGTTTTGGTTGATTTATGTCTTAAGGTGTTATTCTAGTATGAACTCTATGATAGATTTAGCGGAAAGAATAGCTTCATGTTATTTTACTACGAACTCTTGAATAGATAGAACATAAAGGATAACTTTGAGCTGGTTTCGTACCCTACCATAATCTCTTCGTTTGTTCTCCGCTATTAGTGTCTTTGGAGTGACTCTTTGTTGCATGTTCAGGGATTGTTATATGATCTATCTATGTTATTATTGTTGAGAGAACTTGCACTAGTGAAAGTATGAACCCTAGACCTTGTTTCCGACCATTGCAATACCGTTTACGCTCACTTTTGCCATTAGTTACCTTGCTGTTTTTATAATTTCAGATTACAAATACCTTTACCTACTACCCATATTGCACTTGTTATTTGGTTGCAGGGTTGTTTGAGAGAGACCGTCTTCATCCTACGCCTCCTACAGATTGATAAACCTTAGGTCATCCACTTGAGGGAAATTTGCTACTGTCCTACAAACATGTGCACTTGCAGGCCCAACAACGTGTACAAGAAGAAGGTTGCGTAGTAGACATCAAGCTCTTTTCTGGCGCCATTGCCGGGGAGGCTAGGTAAATGGCACTCACACCCGGTCAACTAAGATTTTTTTGGCGCGGTGAGTGCTGGAAGGTATATATTTAGATCTTGCAATCGAATATTTTTGTTTCTTGTTTTATCACTAGTTTAGTTTATAAAAGAAAACTACAAAAAAATGGAATTGAGTGTGCCTCTTATGCTTGATCTTTTTAATATCTTTCGTGAGAATGATGGAAAGGAAAATTGTGCTCAAGTGCTAGAAGTAGAATTATATAGAATGCTTGGCATGAAATATGTGAATGATGAGCATGATTGTAATGTTGTTAGTGTGAATTCCTTGAATATCCATGATGCTAATGATATGCAAAGCCACAAGCTTGGGGAAGCTATGTTTGATGAATATGATATTTTTTGTTCCCCAAGTTTTGATGAGTATATTTATTATGATGAAAGCATGCCTCCTATTTATGATGATTATATTGATGAAAGTAGGTTTGGAAGAGTGCCAACTTTAGGAAGTAGTGATCCCACTATTTTGGAGGATGTTGAATCTTATTGTGATGAACATGAAAGTGGATTTGGAAGAGTGTCAACTTTATTTAGTGATGATTCCACTATTTCGGAAGAGGTTCCAATTGATTATGAGAACAAAGTTGCTATCTATGATGATTATTGTGATGACTTGTATGCTATTAGGAAGAATGATAACCATGAAACTTGTCATCATGATTTTAGTTTTCAATTGGATTATGCTTCGCACGATAATTATTTTGTTGATGATACTCTCACTATTCCGAATGAGAAGAATTTTGCTTATGTGGAGAGTAGTAAATTTTCTATGCTTGTAGATCATGAAAAGAATACTTTAGGTGCTGGTCATATTGTTGAATTCATTCATGATGCTACTGAAAATTATTATGAGGGAGGAATATATGCTAGTAGGAATTGCAATAATATCAAGTGTCCTCCCTATGTGCTTAAAATCTTGAAGCTATGCTTGTTGTACCTTCCTATGCTAGTTGATTATTGTTCCCAAAAGTTGTTTTCACACAAAATCCCTATGCATAGGAAGTGGGTTAGGCTTAAATGTGCTAGTCATATGCTTCATGATGCTCCCGTTATGTTTCAATTCTTATCTTTTATGTGAGCATCATTGTCATCATCATGCCTAGCTAGAAAGGCATTAAAGAAAAGCGCTTGTTGGGAGACAACCCAATATTTACCCTTAATGTTTTTGTGTGTTCACATGATTATGCTACTGTTTTAATCATGTTTTATAGCTTTTGTTTCAATAAAGTGCCAAGTAGAGCCTTTGGGAAGACTTGGGTGAAGTCTTTATGATCTTGCTGTAAAAAACAGAAACTTTTGCGCTCACGAGAATAGCTGCCTTTTTTTAATGGAGAGTGATTTTAGGTTGATTCGTTTTGCAGATGATTAATAGACAAATTCCTCAGGTCCACCAAGTTATTTCATAATTTTTGGGGTTCCATAAGTATACGTTTGATACAGATTACTACAGACTGTTCTGTTTTTGACAGATTCTGTTTTCATTGTGTTGTTTGCTTATTTTGATGAATCTATGGCTAGTATGTAAGGGTATGAACCATAGAGAAGTTGTAATACAGTAGGTTTTACACCAATATGAATTTATAATGAGTTCATTACAGTACCTAAGTGGTGGTTTTATTTTCTTATACTAACGGAGCTTACGAGTTTGGTGTTGAGTTTTGTGTGGATGAAGTTTTCAAGTTTTGGGTGAAGATTCGATGGACTATGGATTAAGGAGTGGCAAGATCCTAAGCTTGGGGATTACCAAGGCACCCCAAGGTAATATCCAAGGACAACCAAGAGCATAAGCTTGGGGATGCCCCGGAAGGCATCCCCTCTTTCGTCTTCGTTCATCGGTAACTTTACTTGGAGCTATATTTTTATTCGCCACATGATATGTGTTTTGCTTGGAGCGTCATTTTCTTTTCTTAGTATTTGCTTCCTGTTATTTAGATTAAGGTTTTTCATCTCTTTTTTCAATAAAAATGTCAAGGATAGCCTTTGCCATGCTTATTTTGCTAGTATACATGTTGTTTGAAAACAGAAAGTTTACCGCTGTTAAAAAAATTCCCTAGAAAAGTCAGAGAATGTTATAATGTTGAATATTTTTGCATATTTAGCTCTTATAAATTTATTACAGTGGGAATTTTCTCTCATAATTTTTGGAGTGAGGGAAGTATTGATACTCTTGCATTCTTTACAGACTGTACTGTTTTGGCAGATTGCTGTTATGGTTGCATTGTTTGCATATGTTTGCCTGTTTAATGATTCTATTTGAGGATATGAGTGTTCAATATGCAGAGAAATTTAGTATGCAATGTTGAATAATAATTCTTGTGATTTGTTACAGTAGAAAATGATAAGGTTTTGCATTGGTTTATACTAACCTATCTCACGAGTTCTTGTTGAGTTTGTTGTGAATGAAGCTTTTGATAAAAAGAGAAACCATGATATGAGAGGAATTAAGGAGACACAAAAGATCAAGCTTGGGGATGCCTTGAGATAATATTTCAAGAAGTCTCAAGCATCTAAGCTTGGGGATGCCCCGGTAGGCATCCCACCTTTCTTCTTCAACAACTATCGGTTAGTATCGGTTGAGCCTAAGTTTTTGCTTCTTCACATGATTTGTGCTATCCTTGCAATGTCATTTTATTTTGTTTTGCTTGCTACTTGAATACAATACCAAGATCTGAAATTATTAAATGAGAGAGAGAGTCTTCGCATAGTTGCATAATTATTTATCTACTCATTGATCTTCACTTATATCTTGTTGGAGTAGTTTGTCATTTGCTCTAGTGCTTCACTTATATCTTTTAGAGCACGGCGGTGGTTTTACTTTGAAGAAATTAATGAACTCTCATGCTTCACTTATATTATTTTGAGAGTCTTAAACAACATGGTAATTTGAATGAAAACTATCATAGAAGTGAATTGGATGCTATGATCAACTTGGTACTTGATAATTGTTTTGAGATAGGGAAGTAGTGATATTAGTCATGCTAGTTGGGTGATTATGAATTTAAAGAATGCTTGTGTTGAAGTTAGCAAGTCCCGTAGCATGCACGTATGGATAAAGTTGTGTAACAAATTTGAAGCATGAAGTGTACCTGGCTTGTGCATCCTTATGAGTGGCGGTCGGGGATGAGCGATGGTATTTTCCTACCAATCTATCCCCCTTGGAGCATGCGTGTAGTGCTTGATTTTGATGACTTATAAATTTTTGCAATAAGTATATGAGTTCTTTTGACTAATGTTGAGTCCATGGATTATACGCACTTTTACCTTTCCACCATTGCTAGCCTCTTCGGTACCATACATTGCCCTTTCTCACCTTGAGAGTTGGTGCAAACTTCGCCGGTGCATCCAAACCCCGTGATACGATACGCTCTATCACACATAAACCTCCCTATATCTTCCTCAAAACAGCCACCATACCTACCTATTTATGGCATTTCCATAGCCATTCTGAGATATATTGCCATGCAACTTTCCACCGTTCCGTTTATCATCATCATGACATACATTACTTTTGTCATATTGCCATTGCATGATCATGTAGTTGACATCGTATTTGTGGCAAATCCACCATGCATCATTTTTCATACATGTCACTCTTGATTCATTGCACCATCCCGGTACACCACCAGAGGCATTCATATAGAGTCATATCTTGTTCTAGTTTCGAGTTGTAATTCATATGTTGTAATCAATAGAAGTGTGATGATCATCATTTTTAGAGCATTGCCCAAAGAAAAAAAAAGAAAAAAGGAAAGGTCAAAAAGAAAAAAAGAAAGGCCCAAAAAAAGAAAAAAAAGAAAAGAAAAAGGAAAGACAAAAAAAGAAAAAGAGAAAAAAAGAAAATAAATAAAGGGGCAATGCTACTATCTCTTTTTCCACACTTGTGCTTCAAAGTAGCACCATGTTTTTCATGAAGAGAGTCTCATAAGTTGTCTTTTTCATACTAGTGGGAATTTTTCATTATAGAACTTGGCTTGTATATTCCTACGATGGGCTTCCTCAAATGCCCTAGGTCTTCGTGAGCAAGAAAGTTGGATGCACACCCACTAGTTTTCTTTTGTTGAGCATTCATTTATAGCTCTAGTGCATCCGTTGCATGGCAATCCCTACTCCTCATGTTGACATCATTTGATGGGCATCTCCATAGCCCGTTGATTATCCTCATCAATGTGAGACTTTCTCCTTTTTGTATTCTCCACACAACCCCCATCATTATATTTTATTCCACCCATAGTGCTATATCCATGGCTCACGCTCATGTATTGCATGAAGGTTAAAAAAGTTTGAGATTATTTAAGTATGAAACAATTGCTTGGCTTGTCATCGGGGGTATAGAAGTTGGGAACATCTTTGTGTGGCGGAAATGAAGCATATCCTAACTATATGATTTTGTAGGGATGAACTTTCTTTTGCCATGTTATTTTGGAAGACATGATTACTTTGATTAGTATGCTTCAAGTATTACTATTTCGTTTGTCAATATGAACTTTTATTTTGAATCATTTGGATCTGAACATTCATGCCACAATAAAGAGAAATTACATTGAGAATCATGATTGAAATTATCATTGATCAAACTTGTGCACCTTCTAGCATTCACACTTCATAAATTCTTTCTTTTATCATTTACCTACTCGAGGACGAGTAGGAATTAAGCTTGGGGATGCTGATACGTCTCCAACGTATCTATAATTTATGAAGCATTCATGCTATATTATTATCTGTTTTGAATGATTATGGGCTTTATTATACACTTTTATATTACTTTTGGGACTAACCTATTAACCGGAGGCCCAGCCCATATTGCTGTTTTATTGCCTGTTACAGTATTTCGAAGAAAAGGAATATCAAACGGAGTCCAAACGGAATGAAACCTTCGGCACCGTTATTTTTGGGAAGAATATCACCCAGGAGACTTGGAGTTCACGTCAAAAGAGCCTCGAGGAGGCCATGAGATAGGAGGGCGCTCCCCCTACTGGGGGCGCCCCCTGTCTCGTGGGCCCCTCGAGCACCCCCTCACCGACTTCTTTCGCCTATATAAGCCTACATACCCTAAAAACATCAAATATCAAGATAGATCGGGAGTTCCGCCGCTGCAAGCCTTTGTAGCCACCAAAAACCTCTCGGGAGTCCGTTCCGACACCTTGCCGGAGGGGGATCCCATCACCAGTGGCCATCTTCATCATCCCGGCGCTATCCATGACGAGGAGGGAGTAGTTCACCCTCGAGGCTGAGGGTATGTACCAGTAGCTATGTGTTTGATCTCTTTGTCTCGTGTTCTCTCGTGTTCCCTCTATGGCATGATCTTGATGTATCCCGAGCTTTGCTATTATAGTTGGATCTTATGATGTTTCTCCCCCTATACTCTCTTGTGATGAATTGAGTTTTCCCCTTTTAAGTTATCTTATCGGATTGAGTCTTTTATGAGAACACTTGATGTATGTCTTGCCGTGCTTATCTGTGGTGACAATGCGATATCATCTGCCACTTGATGTATGTTTTGGTGACCAACTTGTGGGTTCCTCCCATGGACCTATGCATAGGGGTTGGCACACGTTCTTGACTCTCCGGTAGAAACTTTGGGCACTCTTTGAAGTACTTTGTGTTGGTTGAATAGATGAATCTGAGATTGTGTGATGCTTATCGTATAATCATGCCCACAGATACTTGAGGTGACAATGGAGTATCTAGGTGACATTAGGGTTTTGGTTGATTTGTGTCTTAAGGTGTTATTCTAGTATGAACTCTATGATAGATTGAGCAGAAAGAATAACTTCATGTTATTTCACTATGAACTCTTGAATAGATAGAACAGAAAGGATAACTTTGAGCTGGTTTCGTACCCTACCATAATCTCTTCGTTTGTTCTCCGCTATTAGTGTCTTTGGAGTGACTCTTTGTTGCATGTTGAGGGATTGTTATATGATCTATCTATGTTATTATTGTTCAGAGAACTTGTACTAGTGAAAGTATGAACCCTAGGCCTTGTTTCCTACCATTGCAATACCGTTTACGCTCACTTTTGCCATTAGTTACCTTGCTGTTTTTATAATTTCAGATTACAAATACCTTTATGTACTATCCATATTGCACTTGTATCACCATCTCTTCGCCGAACTAGTGCACCTATACAATTTACCATTGTATTGGGTGTGTTGGGGACACAAGAGACTCTTTGTTATTTGGTTGCAGGGTTGTTTGAGAGAGACCATCTTCATCCTATGCCTCCTACGAATTGATAAACCTTAGGTCATCCACTTGAGGGAAATTTGCTACTGTCCTACAAACCTGTGCACTTGTAGGCCCAACAACGTCTACAATAAGAAGGTTGCATAGTAGACATAACGCACCACTAGGAAATCCCTAGGGTGACCGCCGACCCTTGTTGGAGGCGCCCTAGGGGCTGCCTCCTCCCCTCCCACACCGATATATATGTGGGGAGGTGTGCCACACAATACGCAGCTTGTTCGATGCTGTGTGTCGGCACCCCTCCGCCTCTAGTTTACTCCTCCGCTCTAGATCGTTGAAGTTCTTAGGCGAAGCCCTACGGGATTGCTTCACCACCACCATCACCGCACCATTATGTTGATGAAACTCATCTACTATCTTGTCCCGTTTGCTAGATCGATATGCCGATGACAACACCGAGCTAAGTGTGTGCAGAACACAGAGGTGGCGTGCATTCAGTACTTGATTGGGCGGATCGCGAAGGTGTACGACTACATCAACCGCGTTGAATAAACGCTTCCACTCATGATCTACGAGAGTACATAGACACACTCTCCCCCTCTTGTTGCTATGCATCTCCTAGATAGATCTTGCGTGAGCGTAGGAATTTTTTTGAAATTGCATGCTACGTTCCCCAACAATGGCATCCGAGCCAGGTCTATGCATAGATGATATGCACGAGTAGAACATAAAGAGGTGTGGGTGGTGATCGTCATACTGCTTACCACCAATGTCTTATTTTGATTTGACGGTATTGTTGGATGAAGCGGCCCGGACCAACCTTACATGACGACGTTCATAAGACCGGCTCCACCGACAGACATGCAACTAGTTTTGCATGAAGGTGGCTGGCGGGTGTCTGTTTCTCCAACTTTACTTGTATTGAATTTGACCGTGGCCGGTCCTTATTGAAGGTTAAAACGGCAAACTTGATAAAACACCGTTGTGGTTTTGTGCCATAGGTAAGAACGGTTCTTGCTAGAAGCCCGTAGCAGCCACGTAAAACTTGCAACAACAAAGTAGAGGACGTCTAACTTGTTTTTGCAGGGCATGTTTTGATGTGATATGGTTCAGACATGATATGATATACGTTGTTGTATGAGCTGATCATGTTTTGTAGAAGTTATCGGCAATTGGCAGGAGCCTTATGGTTGTCGCTTTATTGTATGAAATGAAATCGCCATGTAATTGCTTTACTTTATCACTAAGTGATAACCCACAAGTATATGGGATTGCAACAACTTTCGAGGATAGAGTATTCAACCCAAATTATAGATTCGACACAAAGGGAGCCAAAGAATATTTGCAAGTATTAGCAGCTGAGTTGTCAATTCAACCACACCTAGAGATTAATTATCTACAGCAAGTGATTAGTAGCACAGTAATATGATAGTTTTGATAATAGTGGTAGCAGTAACAGTAATGGTAATAGTGATAGCAATAGTTTTGTAAAAGTAATGATAGTAACAACAGTAGTAACTTAGCAAAAACAATATGTATGAAAATCCTAGGCATTGGATCGGTGATTCGTTGGATAATATTCATCATGAGACAGTCATAACCTAGGGCGATACGGCACTAGCTCCAGTTCATAAATATAATGTAGGCGTATATTCCGTAAAAATTCATACATGCTTGTGGAAAGAACTTGCATGGCATCTTTTGTCCTACCCTCCCGTGGCAGCGGGGTTCTATTGGAAACTAAGGGATATTAAGGCCTCCTTTTAATAGAGAACCAAAACAAAGCATTAGCACACGGTGAATACATGAACTCCTCAAACTACGGTCATCATCGGGAGTGGTTGATAACCCACAAGTGTAGGGGATCGCAACAGTTTTCGATAAGTAAGAGTGTCGAACCCAACGAAGAGCTAAAGGTAGAACAATTATTCCCTCAAGTTCTATCGACCACCGATACAACTCTACGCACGCTTGACGTTCACTTTACCTAGAACAAGTATGAAACTAGAAGTACTTTGTAGGTGTTGTTGGATAGGTTTGCAAGATAATAAAGAGCACGTAAATAAAAGCTAGGGGCTGTATAGATGAAGAAGCAATAAAGTAAATATAGCGAGTATGGAAAAGTGGTGGTAGGAGTTGTGAAATTGTCCCTAAGCAATTGACTATGTTACTAGACCAGTAATCACTATTGCAATTCTATTTGAGGGAGAGGCATAAGCTAACATACTTTCTCTACTTGGATCATATGCACTTATGATTGGAACTCTAGCAAGCATCCGCAACTACTAAAGATTCATTAAGGTAAAACCCAACCATAGCATTAAAGTATCAAGTCCCCATTTATCCCATACGTAAACAACCTACTTACTCGGGTCTGTGCTTCTGTCACTCACGCCACCCACCATAAGCAAATCATAAACATATTGCAAACCATACAGCGGGAATCCCTCACGCTTGCGCGACACAGAGGGCACAATAGGACAGCACCAATAATAAAACATGTAACTCAAACCAATCATAGCAATTCATCAATCACCGATAGGACAACGAAAATCTACTCAGACATCATAGGATGGCAACACATAATTGGAAAATAATATGAAGCATAAAGCACCATGTTCAAGTAGAGGGTACAACAGGTTGCGGGAGAGTGGACCGCTGGATATAGAAGGGGGAAGGTGATGGAGATGTTGGTGAACATGATGGCGGTGTTGGTGATGATCACGGTGATGATGATGGCCCCCGGCAGCACTCCGGCGCCACCGGAAGCAAGGGGGAGAGAGACCCCCTTCTTCTTCTTCTTCCTTGACCTCCTCCCTAGATGGGAGAAGGGTTTTCCCTCTGGTCCTTGGCTCCAATGGCTTGGGAGGGGCGAGAGCCCCTCCGAGATTGTATCTATCTCTCTGTTTCTGCGTTCTCTGATTCTGCCCCTTCACCGTTTCCTTTATATCTGGAGATCTGTAACTCCAACTGGGGTGAATCTTTCGCCCAGATTTATCTCATAAAATTAGATTTCTGGCGGCAAAAGAAGAGCGTCAACCTCCTTACAGGTGGCCCACGAGAGTGCCAGGCGTGCCCAGGGGGTGTGGGCGCGTCCCCTTGTCTCGTGGCCACCTCGGATACCGTTTCGCATTGATTCTTCCTCCGGAAAATCTGAAATATTCCAAAATAATTCTCCGCCTGTTTTTATCCCGTTTGGATTCCATTTGATATTGGGTTTCTGCGAAACATAAAACATGCAACAAACAAGAACTGGCACTGGGCACTGGATCAATAGGTTAGTCCCAAAAATAGTATAAAAAGTTGCCAAAAGTATATGAAAGTTGAATAATATTGGCATGGAACAATCAAAAATTATAGATACGACGGAGACATATCAGCATCCCCAAGCTTAATTCCTGCTCCTCCTCGAGTAGGTAAATGATAAAAAAGATAATTTTTGATGTGGAATGCTACCTAGCATAATCTTGATCAAATATCTAATCATGGCATGAATATTAAGACACGAGTGATTCATAGTCTATCATTTGACATAAAAAACAATAATACTTCGAGCGTACCAATAAAGCAATCATGTCTTTTCAAAACAACAAGGCCAAAGCAAGATTATTCCTACAAAATCATATAGTTTGGCCATGCTTCATTTTTGTCACATAAAATGCTCCCATCATGCACAATTCCGATGACGAGCCGAGCAATTGGTTCATACTTTTTAACGCGCTTCAGCTTTTTCAACCCTCACGCAATACATGAGCACAAGCCATGGATATAGCACTATAGGTGGAATAGAATATAATGATGGAGGTTATGTGGAGAAGACAAAAAGGGAGAAAGTCTCACATCGATGCGGCTAATCAACGGGCTATGGAGATGCCCATCAATTGATGTCAATGTGAGGAGTAGGGATTGCCATGCAGCGGATGCACTAAGAGCTATAAATGTATGAAAGCTCAACAAAAGAAACTAAGTGAGTGTGCATCCAACTTGCTTGCTCATGAAGACCTAGGTCATTTGAGGAAGCCCATCGTTGGAATATACAAGCCAAGTTCTATAATGAAAATTCCCACTAGTATATGAAAGTGACAACATAGGAGACAATCTATATGAAGAACATGGTGCTACTTTGAAGCACAAGTGTGGAAAAAGGATAGTAACGTTGCCCCTTTTCTTTCTTTTTTTTCTTTTTTTTCTTTTTGGGTGGGCTTCTTTGGCCCCATTTTTTATTTAGGCTTCTTTGGCCTTTCCTTTTTTTTCATGGGTCAATGCTCTATAATGATGATCATCACACTTTTATTTACTTACAACTCGATATTACAACTCAATACTAGAACAAAGATATGACTCTATATGAATGCTTCCGGCGGTGTACCGGGATGTGCAATGATCTAGCGTAGCAATGAAATCAAAATGGACAAGCCATGACAACATCAATCTAGCTATCTTATGATCATGCAAAGCAATATGACAATGAATGCTCAAGTCATGTATATGATGATGATGGAAGTTGCATGGCAATATATCTCGGAATGGCTATGGAAATGCCATGATAGGTAGGTATGGTGGCTGTTTTGAGGAAGATATAATGAGGGTTATGTGTGATAGACCGTATCATAGGGGTTTGGATGCACCGGCGAAGTTTGCACCAACTCTCGAGGTGAGAAAGGGCAATGCACGGTACCGAAGAGGCTAGCAATGATGGAAAGGTAGAAGTGCGTATAATCCATGGACTCACATTAGTCATAAAGAACTCATATACTTATTGCAAAAGTTTATTAGCCCTCAAAGCAAAGTACTACTACGCGTGCCCCTAGGGGGATAGATTGGTAGGAAAAGACCATCGCTCGTCCCCGACTGCCACTCATAAGGAAGACAATCAAAGAAACACCCCATGCTTCAAATTTGTCACACAACTGTTACCATATGTGCATGCTATGAGAATTGCAAACCTCAACACAAGTGTCTCTACAATCCACAACCACCCACTAGCATGACTCTAATATCACCATCTTTATATTGCAAAACTATTGCAAGGACTCAAACATATCATATTCAGCGATCTACAAGTTTTATGTAGGATTTTATGACTAACCATGTGAATGACCAATTCCTGTCATCTCTCTAAATTGATATAAGTGAAGCAAGAGAGTTTAATTCTTTCTACAAAAGATATTCCCGCGCTCTAACAAATTTAAGTGAAGCTAAAGAGCATTCTACAAATGGCGGTTTTCTATATGAAGAGAAACAGGCAATCCAGACTTCAAATGATATACGTGAAGCACATGAAGCATTCTATAAAGCCATACTCAAAAGATTTAAATGAAGTGCAATGAGAATTCTATAAATAGACCAAGGACTATCTCATACCAGCATGGTGCATAAAAGTAAAGTGAAAACTAAATGCAAAAGATGCTCCAAGACTTGCACATAATGCATGAACGAAACGAATTCGAAAACATACCGATACTTGTTGAAGAAAGAGGGGATGCCTTCCGGGGCATCCCCAAGCTTAGATGCTTGAGTCTCCTTGAATATTTACTTGGGGTGCCTCGGGCATCCCCAAGCTTGAGCTCTTGCATCTCTTCCTTTTCCTCATATCGAGACATCCTCGATTAGACACTTCATCCACACAAAACTTCAACAGAAAACTCGATGAGATCCATTAGTATAATAAAGCAAATCACCACTCTAAGTACTGTAGCAAACCAATTCATATTTTGTTTTTGCATTGTGTCTACTGTAACCTAACTTTTTCATGGCTTAATCCACTAATATAAATTGATAGTTTCATCAAAACAAGCAAACTATGCATCAAAAACAGAATCTGTCAAAAACAGAATCTGTCAAAAACAGAACAGCGTGTAGCAATCTGAATATTCACCATACTTCTGGTACCCCAAACATTCTACCAAAATTAGGAAAAATAAACAATTTGTATAGCAATACAGTGCAAAAGGAATCGGAACCATTGACATTCCAGTTAAAAATGTAAAATCGCGCACTACAGCCAAAGTTTCTGTCCTGCACCATACAAACCAACAAGCATTGTAAACATCCTAAAGGCAAACCTTGGCACATTATTTTTATAATACAATGGAATTATACAAGGGGATAATTATTTTTGATGAAAAGTTTCTGTAATCAAGATTCACAAAGTTTCCGTGAGCATGAACAAAGTTCAAGGCTAGCTCCCACTTCAACAATGCTTGTCTTTCTCACTTTCACTTTCCTTTTTGAAAAGTTTTGGGTTCCCCTCTTTATTTTTTTGTTTTTAAACTATATAAAAGCACACAACAAAAATAAATGTCTCTTTAAAACTTCCGGGTTGTCTCCCTGGCAGCGCTTTCTTTAAAGCCATTAAGCTAGGCATTTAGTGCTCAAGTAATGAATCCACCCGGATCCCAAGGTATATCAAAGCCAATTTTAATTAACAATGATTTGCAATTTAGTAGTGAGCACAAGGTAACATATATCAAGCAACAACGAAGTCTAACTCTCTTCCTATGCATCGGCATGTCATAAAATAACAATTCATGCACACATAGTAAAGGCCAATGCATAGTATAAGCAGTTTCTTGCAATTCTATCATGTTGGAAACATAAAGAGGCGGAGATGTAGTTCCTCTCTCATAATAATTGCAAGTAGGAGCAGCAAGCACATGCATATTACATTCATCAAAATTATCATGTGCAATGGTAAAAGGCAACCCATCCATATAATCCTTAGTAAGCACAAACTTCTCCGATATAGTGTAGTAGGGAGAATTCAAAGAGATAATAGGACTATCATGCGTGGGTGCAATAGCAACAATTTCATGTTTAACATAAGCAACTATAGCAAGTTCATCTCCATAAGCATAATTCACATTGGCATCTTGGCGACAAGCATAGCAAGCATCATCAAAAAGGGATATTTCATATGAATTAAAGGGATCATAACAATCATCATAGCAATCATCCTTCGGTAAGCACGAAGGGGAATTAAACAATGTATGAGTTGAAGAGTTACTCTCATTAGAAGGTGGACACGGGTGATCAATCCGCTCTTCCTCCTTTTGTTCTTCGCTCTCCTCATCATATTTTTCATCCAATGAGCTCACAGTTTCATCAATTTATTCTTCTATAGTTTCCTGCAAAATATTAGTCTCTTCTTGGACAATAGAGACTTTCTCAATAAATGCATTATTATAGTAATTGTATTCATAATTTTCATAGAAATATCTAAGTATAGCAAGATTTTCTGGTCTATAAACTGAATCATCAAAATCGTCAAATGCTTTAAACATAGATTCAATCTCATAAGCACCCATAAAAGCAACAAATTCTTCTATTTGTTCCACATCATAGTAATCATATCTACCATTAGCATAAGAAGCTAAGGTTTCATTATCATTGAATTTGCATGAAAGGGAAGGTGTGGAGCCTTCATCCTAGAGCAACAAGTATAATCATGCATCACACATAGTTGACGAGCATACCAATGCAACATAATAAATTGATCCCATAATAGTTTCCCTTTTTGTGTCGAGCGATAATCCCTAAAGTATTCACGTTGATCCAACGTGTCTCCCATTATAAAGTTGAATGGGGTTTTCTCAGGATTATCAAAGCAGTACATAATATCTTTCACATAATGAGAATCGGGGGTTTTAGGAGTTACCCCATCTACATGAGTAGCAAGTACACCTAATTTTTTTGGTATTTTGTGTTCCATATCCATAACTAAAGATAGAGAACAACTTAGAACAGCAAATAAAAATTACTTAGTGATAAAGCAAACAAGCACACACGAGAATATTCACCCCACGCTATTGCTCCCCGGCAACGGCACCAGAAAAAGGTCTTGATAACCCACAAGTGTAGGGGATCGCAACAGTTTCGATAAGTAAGAGTGTCGAACCCAACGAGGAGCTAAAGGTAGAACAAATATTCCCTCAATTTCTATCGACCACCGATACAACTCTATGCACTCTTGACGTTCGCTTTACCTAGAACAAGTATGAAACTAGAAGTACTTTGTAGGTGTTGTTGGATAGGTTTGCAAGATAATAAAGAGCACGTAAATAAAAGCTAGGGGCTGTATAGATGAAGAAGCAATAAAGTAAATATAGCGAGTATGGAAAAGTGGTGGTAGGAGTTGTGAAATTGTCCCTAAGCAATTGACTATGTTACTAGACCAGTAATCACTATTGCAATTCTATTTGAGGGAGAGGCATAAGCTAACATACTTTCTCTACTTGGATCATATGCACTTATTATTGGAACTCTAGCAAGCATCTGTAACTACTAAAGATACATTAAGGTAAAATCCAACCATAGCATTAAAGTATCAAGTCCCCATTTATCCCATATGTAAACAACCTACTTACTCGGGTATGTGCTTCTGTCACTCACGCCACCCACCATAAGCAAATCATAAACACATTGCAAACACTACAGCGGTAATCCCTCACGCTTGCGAGACACGGAGGGCACAATAGGACAACACCAATAATAAAACATGCAACTCAAAACAATCATAGCAATTCATCAATCACCGATAGGACAACGAAAATCTACTCAGACATCATAGGATGGCAACACATCATTGGAAAATAATATGAAGCATAAAGCACCATGTTCAAGTAGAGGGTATAGTGGGTTGCGGGAGAGTGGACCTCTGGATATAGAAGGGGGAAGGTGATGGGGAAGTTGGTGAAGATGACGGTGGTGTTGGTGATGATCACAGTGATGATGATGGCCCCCGGCAGTGCTCCGGCGCCACCGGGAGCAAGGGGAGAGAGACCCCCTTCTTCTTCTTCTTCCTTGACCTACTCCCTAGATGGGAGAAGGGTTTCCCCTCTGGTCCTTGGCTCCCATGGCTTGGGAGGGGCGAGAGCCCCTCTGGGATTGGATCTATCTCTCTGTTTCTCCGTTATCTGATTCTGCCCTTCACCATTTCCTTTACATCTGGAGATCCGTAACTCCGACTGGGGTGAATCTTTCGCCCAAATATTTCTCATAAAATTAGCTTTCTTGCGGCAAAAGAAGAGCGTAAACCGCCTTATGGGTGGCCAATGAGAGTGCCAGGAGCGCCCATGGGGTGTGGGCGCGCACCCCTGTCTCGCGGCCACCTCGGACACCGTTTCGCGTTGATTCTTCCTCCGGAAAATCCCAAATATTCCAAAATAATTCTTCGTCCGATGTTATCCCATTTGGATTCCATTTGATATTGGGTTTCTGCGAAACATAAAACATGCAACAAACAGGAACTGGCACTGGGCACTGGATCAATATGTTAGTCCCAAAAATAGTATAAAAAGTTGCCAAAAGTATATGAAAGTTGAATAATATTGGCATGGAACAATAAAAAATTATAGATACGACGGAGACGTATCAGTGGTCCTGACTATTGTCACTCCGGGGTTGCCGGATCATAACGCGTAGTAGGTGACTATAACTTGCAAGATTGGATCTAGAACATGGATATAATGGTGATAACATAAATGGTTCAGATCTGAAATCATGGCACCCGGGCCTAAAGTGACAAGCATTAAGCATGGCAAAGTCATAGCAACATCAATCTCAGAACATAATGGATACTAGGGATCAGGCCCTAACAAAACTAACTCGATTACATGATGAATCTCATCCAACTCCTCACCGACCAGCAAGCCAACGAGGGAATTACTCACTCCCGATGGGGAGCACCATGGAATTGGTGATGGAGAAGGGTTGGTGATGACGAAGATTGAAGATCCCCCTCTCCGGAGCCCCAAATGGACTCCAGATCTGGCCTCCCGATGAAGAACAGGAGACAACAATGGCTCCGTCTCATGAAACGCGATAATTCTTTCTCCCTAATTTTTTTCTGGAAAAATAGGATTTTATAGCGTTGGTTTCAGGGTCTGCGGGGCCACCTGGTGGGGACAACCCACCTGGGTGCGCCACTGTGCCCACCCAGGTGCCCCCCTCCGGTGGTTCTTGGCTCCAGAAATTCTCTTTTATTGTATAAAAAATCCTCTCAAACTTTCCTTCCATTCCGAGAACTTTTATTTCTGCACAAAAACCACACCATGGTAGGTCTGCTAAAAACAACATCAGTCAAGGTTAGTTTCATTCAAATCATGCAAATTAGAGTCCAACACAAGAGGAAAAGTGTTAGGAAAAGTATATACGACAGAGACGTATCAACTCCCCCAAGCTTAAACCTTTGCTTGTCCTCAAGTAATTCAGTTGATAAACTGAAAGTGAAAAAGAAAAACTTTTACAAATTTTTTACTCTTGTTTCCATAAATAAGCTTAAACAGCACCCAGGTTTACAGCAAAGATTACAACTAACCATGTCGACAATTACTTTTAAAAATTATTTTAACTCATATCAATGACATAATCAGCTAGCGAGCAATAATAACACATCTTAAACAGCAACACGTTGTCAAAACAACCATCATACAATATGACAATAGTGGTATCTCGCTAGCCCTTTCTGTGACCGCAAAACATAAATGTTGAGCACCTCCAAAGTTCAAGCAACGACTAAACATTGTAATTCATGGTAGAAAAGATACAGTCATGATGCACCCAACATTAGCTACACACAATGCATCAACATGATAGCAGTGCTCTCCGGTTCTGGCGCTTATTTGAGAAGGTGACAACACAACATAAACGTAAATAGATAGTTGCTTCGCAGAGGGAAGTAGTGATTTGCAGAGGTGCCAGAGCTCCAGTTTTTAATACAGAGGTAAATGAAATTTTGAGACATGCACCCTTCTTGTTTACTTCGCGACCATTAGTTATCAATATCTTCCATGCTAAACACATTAGTAGCAGTTCCCAAGCGATAAAGTAAAGGATATTGCTCCATAGGAGTTTTTGTTTGATTATTGATAAGTTCTTTTTGCAATTTGGGACTGTGAATCCCTAATACCGCCCCTTTTCTTGTGCAATGGTGAGTGAATAAACACCCATCCTGAGAATAACCCACTTAGCATGGAAGATACCAACTACCTCCTGTCGCTCTATGAACAATCCAGGCACCCAAAAAGGATATTTATTTGAAGTTTTTAGAGGTGGCACATGCAAATTTACTTAGGACGGCAGGGTAATACCGCATATAGGTAGGTATGGTGGACTCATCTGGAATAACTTGGGTTTCAAGTTTTTATGTACAAGAAGAATTCCCACTTAGTACATGCGAAGGCTAGCAAATAGGTTGAGAAGTGGCCAGCTAGAGAGCAACAACGGTCATGAAAATGCATTATGCGTAAGTAACATTGGATACTAGCATGAGTAGGATATGAACACAATGAACATAAATATCATAGAGGCTATGTTGGTTTTTATTCAACTACATGCATGAACATGTGCCAAGTCAAGCCACTCGAACATTCAGAGGAGGATAACATATCATCATACTACATCACAATCATTTTAACTCAATGTTGACATCCAAGATAAATCATTATCCACTCCTAGCTACTTATGCATGGAATGAGAAATTATAATCTCTAATTGTCATTTCAAACATGTTTGATCATAATAGGTTGAATCATGGATACTAGGCTAAACATATTTACAAAAACAGAACAAGTCGAGTTCATACCCATTTCTCTTTGCCACGGCCAGTTGATCGAATATCGTCATTATTTCCTTCCACTTGCACGACCGAATGATTTGGAAATAATAATAGTGCAAGAGTGCCGTGGATTAAGCTGGAATCTGCAAACACTTTATTCAAAAGGAGAAGACAACGTAATATGGACTCTTTGTCAGATCAACAATAATGCATATGAGAGCCACTCAACATTGTCATCGTGGTCTTCTCCTCGGTAAGACTCAACAAAAAGAAAACAAATTGAGATAAACACACTGAAATATTTTCGAAGTTTTTGTTTTTTTATAAACAAGCAAATAAAAAGGGAAAACAAAAATGAGAAAAATTATTTACACAGGAAAGCTCCCAACAAGTAAAAGAAGAACAAGGAAATCTTTTTGGGTTTTCTTTTTAGTGCTACAACAAATTAAACTAGGAATAAAATCAAAAAGAATCAAGAAATATATTTTTGTATTTTCTCAAAGTTTTTTCAAACACACAAGAAGAAAGCGAGAAAATAAATTTAACATGGATAATGCAATGAAAAAGTGTGAACACCGACAACTGGAATGAAATGTGTGAACATGAATGTAATGTCAGTGGGAATACGTACTCCCCCAAGCTTAGGCTTTTGGCCTATCTTGGTAATCACCAGTCATAGAAGCCATGAGGTCCTATGTTAAAGTGCTGGGGAGCGGGCACCTGAGGGTCCCACTGCTGAGGCTCCTCCTGTGCCACAGCCAAGTTGTTCCGATAAGCAACGATGTCCTCAGGCATAATCATGTATCCATTCCTGCCAATAGGATCAAACAAAACAAGTGCAGGCAATGGAATAATATCACGGGTTTTCTCACTAAAAACTAAGTTATAAGGAATAGGAATATCAGGGTAATCAGCAGCAATAAACTGGTGGTCTTCCATAGCAGCTCGATCTAGGTAAACCTTGGGCAAAGGATGATCATGCTGGCGTATCTGAATGTTAAAGTGGGCCGCCAAGCGAGTAGCGTAAATCCCACCATGTTTTTGCGCTTGGATCTATTAATGTGAAGGTGAAGTGCCACAATAGCTCCGAAGCTATAAGTGTTGTCGCCATAAAGTGCACGATGTAAAACAACAAAGTTTGGAGTGTTAAGTGCACCTACCTTATCTCTAGCAAGTAAGCATTTTGCAATGAATAGAGCAAAATAATGTACAACAGGAAAATGTAAGCTAGT
This sequence comes from Triticum aestivum, assembly GCF_018294505.1. Classification (NCBI taxonomy): domain Eukaryota; kingdom Viridiplantae; phylum Streptophyta; class Magnoliopsida; order Poales; family Poaceae; genus Triticum; species Triticum aestivum. The sequence goes on from NC_057813.1 coordinate 449,497,242, forward strand.
ATCGGTGACACGCGATACCCCTCTCTCATCCCCCACTGTCAGAGTATGGTAAAAACCGTCAAACTCCGCGGGCCTAGGCTCTACCAAACTACCATCAGAAGGAAGCATGCATATGTCACAAAATTCAGTAAGCGGTATCTAATGGTTTCAGCATATAAACTAAACTGCACCTCAGGGGGGTTATACCTAGAATGGAAATGAAAATTTTGCACAAAGGAATTTGTGAGGAGATTATACTATTCGCATTCAGTTGTGATGAATTCGGTGAGGTCGACATTAGCAGCGTATTGTGCAAACTTTTGAAGGATTCCAGCCCCTTCCATGAACGGATTATGCGGCCATTTGCACGGATGTAACTCCGCCAATCTCCGGGTGTGGAGATCACTGTCAGATGACTCCCCAATAACTGTCTTGGAGCTCTTCTTGGAAGCAAACTTCCTAAAGAAACTCATATTTTTCCTATGAACAAACTTCTGAAAATTTTAGTCCACATAATTTTTCTCATCAAAACTTCATAAGATTGTAAGCAACTACTCATAGAAATGTATAGAGGGCATAACAAGCATTCAAACTACTTAGAACTCTAAGAATTCAACATGCAAGCTCATCTACAGCAGCACCAAGAGTAGCTAATTATTCAAAATATAAACCACTAAAGCAAAAACTAATTGGACACATGGAGGAGTCACATACCAAGCAACAATTCCCCGAAATAGTTTCAAAAATGGAGCTTCGAGCAAAGAGATCGAAATCCGCGGTTTCGGGAGCAAGAACACGAGAGAGAGAGAGAGAGAGAGAGAGAGAGAGAGAGAGAGCAATGGTGATTTTTTTTCTAGAGGAATGTGGTGATGTTGGAAGAAGAGATAAGTGAAGGGACCCACGTGGGGACCACAACCCATCAGGGCACGCCTGGGGGTCCTGGCGCGCCCAAGTGGGTTGTGCCCATCTGGTGCACCTCCCTCTGATATTATTCGCAGCAAAAATTCTTAAATATTCAGAAAAATCATATTAATTTTTCAGAGCATTTTTGAGAACTTTTATTTTTGGGTCAGTTTTTATTGAACGAAAAACTCAGAAAATAGACTAAGCATAGCATTTTATTTTATTTAACTAATAAAAACAGAAAACAAAAGGTAGGGACAGAAGGTAGTGCTCACTAAATTCATCAACTTCATACCTCTCAAAAATGATCCATTAATAAGGTTGATCAAGTCTTATTAACAACCACTTTCAATTAGCATGAAACCAAAGAACTGTGAGGAATCACTAAGTTACCTCAACGGGGATATGAATGTCCCCAACAATAAGCATTTCATATTTTATTTTTAATAGTAGGTAGAGGTAGCTGAAAACTTCCAGTAGTGATTGTCGAAGATTTTTCAATAACATTTATACCATTCACTTGGAATTATTTCTTTGGAAAGTGCACCGTATGCTCATTGCCATTGATATGAAAAGTGACCTTGCTTTTATTGCAATCAATAACAGCCCCTGTAGTATTCAAGAAGGGTCTACCAAGGATAATCGACATGTTGTCATCCTCGGGCATCTCAAGTATAACAAAGTCAGTCAAAATAGTAACATTAGCAACAACAATGGGCACATCCTCACAAATACCGATAGGTATGGCAGTTGATTTGTCAGCCATTTGCAAAGATATTTCAGTAGGTGTGAGTTTATTCAAATCAAGTCTTTTATATAAATAGAAAGGCATAACACTAACACCGGCTCCTAAATCACATAGAGCAGTTTTCACATAATTTCTTTTAATGGAGCAAGGTATAGTTGGTATTCCCAGATCTCCAAGTTTTTAGATACTCCATCCTTAAAAGTGTAATTAGCAAGCATGGTGGATATTTTAGCTTCTGGTATTTTTCTCTTATTGGTGATGATGTCTTTCATGTACTTTGCATAAGGAGGCATTTTTAAGATATCAGTCAAGCGAGTACGCAAAAATACTGGCCTCGGCATTTCAGCGAAGCATTCAAATTCTTCATTGTCTTTCTTTTTAGTTGACTTAGGTGGAAAGGGCATAGGTTTTTGAACCCATGGTTCTCTTTCCTTTCCATGTTTTCTAGCAACAAAGTCTCTTTTGTCATATCTTTTATTCTTTGGTTGTGGGTTATCAAGATCAATAACTGGTTCTATCTCAACATCATTGTATGGTTCTTTATTATTTGGTTGAGTGTCTTCATGAACCTCATAATTATCTTTTTCATTATCAGAAGGTGAGTGTTCACTACCAGATTGAGTTTCGGCATCAGAGATAGAAACTTCATTATCGTTCTCAGGAGGTTTTTCTATTTCAGGTTCACTAGAGGTAGGCAAAGTCCTATTATTTTTCTTCTTCTTTTTATTTTTAGAAGGACTAGGTGCATCAATGTTAATTCTTTGAGAATCTTGTTCAATTCTCTTTGGGTGTCCCTCAGGATAAAGTGGTTCCTAAGTCATTTTACCTCCTCTAGTTGCTCCTCTAACATCAAAGTCACTTATATTATTGTTATTTCATCAAGCAACTCTCTTTGAGATTTAACAACTTGTTCTAACTAAGTTTGAACCATAGAGGCATGCTTTCCTACACCACTAACATAATTTGATATTCTAAATAACAAGTCACTTAAGCGAGCAATCATATCTTGTTTCATAACATTTGCATTGAAGTGATCTTGCTTTCTAAGGCAATTATCAAACTCATAAAGGCATTGGCTAGGATGTTTATTATGAGGATCATCACTATCATTGTATTTCATTAACGAATTTACCACTACCACCTTAGGTGTTGGTGGTGTTTCAAGCCCATGTATTTCTTCAATAGGTGGTAAATTTTTAACATCCTCTGCTTTAATACCTTTTTCCTTCATAGATTTCTTTGCCTCTTGCATATCTTTAGGACTGAGATATAAGATACCTCTCTTCTTTAGAGTGGGTTTAAGCGGTGTTTCAGGAGGAGTCTAATCATCATAATTTTTCAATATGTTATTCAATAATTCTTCGGCTTGCTCAATAGTTTGTTCCCTGAAAACACAACTAGCACAACTATCTAGGAAATCCCTAGAAGCATCGGTTAGTCCATTATAGAAGATATCAAGTATTTCATTTTTCTAAAGGGGGTGATCAAGCAAAGTATTAAGCAATTGGAGAAGCCACCCCCAAGCTTGTGGGAGACTCTCTTCTTTAGTTAGCACAAAGTTAAATATTTCCTTCAAAGCAACTTGTTTCTTATGAGCAGGGAAATATTTTTTAGAGAAGTAATAAATCAAATCCTGGGGACTACGCACACAACCAAGAGTAAGAGTATTGTACCAATCTTTAGCATCACCCTTTAATGAGAACGGAAATAACTTGAGAATATAGTAATAGTGAATCTTCTCATCATGAGCAAAAAGGGTGGCTATGTCATTCAACTTAGTAAGATGTGCCACTACAGTTTCAGTTTCATAACCATGGAAAGGATCAGATTCAACCAAAGTAATTAACTCTAGGTCGGCAGAGAATTCATAATTCTTATCATCAATAAAGATAGGTGAAACTTAGGATCACATTTCATTCTAGCATTCAAAGATCTTTCTTTATACTTGCATAACAATTTTTCTAGATCATCTCTATCCTTACAAGCAAGAATATCTCTAGTTGCCTCCTTACTCATAGCATAACCTTCCTGTACCTTTGGTAATTCATATCTCGGAGGCTAGTTCTAGTAGGTGTTTCAAGATTTTCAGTTTCACGCTCATCATCAGTTTTATCATGTTGTCTTACTCTAGCTATTTGTTCATCAAGAAATTCACCTAGTGGCACATTATCATCAAGCAAGGTACTAGCATCATCATGAGTAGCATTCATAGCATAAGTAGCATCATCAATAACTTGCAACATATCAGAATTAATAGGATGTGGTGGTGTTGCCAGTTTACTTATAACAGAAGGTGAATCAAGTGCAGAGCTAGATGGCAATTCCTTACCTCCCCTCATCTTAGAGGAAAAAATCTTAGTCTTAGCATCCTTCAGATTCTTCATAGTGATAATATGATAATAATCCCAAGTGACTCAACAAATATAGCTATGCCCCCCGGCAACAGCGCCTGAAAAAGGTCTTATAACCCACAAGTATATGGGATCGCAACAGTTTTTGAGGGTAGAGTATTGAACCCAAATTTATAGTTTCGACACAAGGGGAGCCAAAGAATATTTGCAAGTATTAGCAGCTGAGTTGTCAATTCAACCACACCTACATATTAATTATCTACAGCAAGTGATCAGTAGCACAATAATATGATAGTTTTGATAATAGTGGTAGCAGTAACAGTAACAGTAATAGTGATAGCAATAGTTTTCTAGCAGTAACGGTAGTAACAGCAGTAGTAACTTAGCAGAAACAATATGTAGGAAAATCGTAGGAATTGGATGGGTGACTTGTTGGATGATATTCATCATGAGACAGTCATAACCTAGGGCAATACGGCAGTAGCTCCAGTTCATAAATATAATGTAGGCATGTATTCCGTAAATAGTCATACGTGCTTATGGAAAGAACTTGCATGACATCTTTTGTCCTACCCTCCCGTGGCAGCGGGGTCCTATTAGAAACTAAGGGATATTAAGGCCTCCTTTTAATACAGAACCGGAACAAAGCATTAGCACATGGTGAATACATGAACTCCTTAAACTACGGTCATCACCGGAGTGGTCCCGACTATTATCACTCCGGGGTTGACGGGTCATAAAGCGTAGTAGGTGACTATAACTTGCAAGCTCGGATCTAGAACATGGATATAATGGTGATAACATAAACAGTTCAGATCTAAAATCTTGGCACCCGGGCCCAAAGTGACAAGCATTAAGCATGGCAAAGTCATAGCAACATCAATCTCAGAACATAATGGATACTAGGGATCAGGCCCTAACAAAACTAACTCGATTACATGGTGAATCACTACAAAAAAAGGCACATCCGTGACATTTTTGTCCGAACGAAAAAAAATCGGTCATACTTATAACACTATTATGACGATAATTGTGACAAAACCCGGTATCATCGTAGATGTGGTAGGCTCCTACTTCTATGATAAAAAATCATGACAGAAAATGGGCTTCTCGTCCTGGGTGGGCCGGAGACGCAACTACATGAAAGTCTTTGGGCCGTCCATGATGAAAAAAACCATGGTAGAAGCGAGGGCGAGGAAAATATTGGGGAGTTCTCGGTTATGGTGGGTAGTCGGGGGCCAAGCGATGCGTGTTTCTCTCATACACGTACGCGTGTGGGTGCGAGGCATTGGGCTCTAACTGAACCCGAGCGAGGCATTCGCCTACTGAACCCGAGCGATTGCACTATAGGCTCCGTGTTACTGAACCTGATCGAGCGATTCCTTCGTTCGCTACTGCTGCTAACTGAAGCCGATCGAACCTGCTGCCTCCTTCCCTTGATGAACATTGACCATTGTTGGGGGTTGGATGAACAGTTCCAGGTGGGGGTTGGATTAATAGGACCCCGTGGTGTTGCCGTTGGATGAACAGGACCCCGATCGATCGAGCCAGTTGGGCGTGGATGAACAGGACCCCATGGAGGGCTGGACAAACAGGGCCCCATGGAGGGAATGTTGAACAGTAGCCAGTGGAGGGCTGGTTGAACAGTAGCCGGAGGAGGGTTGGATGAACAGTAGCCCGTGGAGGGGTGGTTGAACAGGACCCCGTGGAGAGGGCTGGTTGAACAGTAGCCGGTGGAGGAGCGCGCGGTGGAGGCTGGATGAACATGAGTTGGTGGATGAACAGTCGTAGGTGGAAGCTGGAGGAGGTCGACGGTGGATGAACAGTAGCCCGTGGAGGCTGGAGGAGGTCGACGGTGGAGATAAACAGTATCTCGTGGAGTCCCGTTTTGCGGCACGCCACACCCCTCCCGATGAACAGGACCCCTGTTTTGACCGTAGCGCTCCAACACAAGTCTACTTCCTCCATTTTGTGGTACGCCACACCCCTCCCGATCAACAGGACCCCGTTTTGACCGTAGGAGGTCCAACCGAAGTTTGTTTCCTCCATTTTGCGGAACGCCAGACCCCTCCTGATGAACAAGATCCAGTTTCAACCGTGGCCGGTAGAACATAAGGTCGTTTCCTCCGTTCTACGGTACGCCAGGCCTCATTTTCATCGGCTTTTCCGTCCAAGCCGGTTGGCTCCTGATGAACAGCACGCGTTCTGTTGCCTCTCGATGAACACGACGCATTCCGTTGCCTCCCCATGAACACGACAACAACGCAGTTTCTCCATTCCGACCTAGCCATGTACACGAGCCCTGGCCATACGTATGCGCGAGTAGGCATTTGAGACCCCGCTCGTATGTACGTACGTGGTCGTATTTACTTTCTTGCACCCTGGCCACTGTACGTACGTGTACATGCTACGTGCGCGCCTCTACTATGGCACGTGTGCGCCTCTACTACGACACGTGCATGCCTCTACATCGACCAGTATGTATGTACACGTTTGCGACCAGAATGACAACGATATGTATGCTTTGACCAAGTGGGTCCCAACTGTCAGGCACTTCCTTTTGTGCGAAGATGCAGCTTGTGGGTCCCAGCAGTCAGTGGGCGAATCGGTTTTTTTTCATAATATGGACGCACTTCCTTGCGTGCAAAGATCTAGCTGGTGGGTCCTAGCAGTCAGGGGGAAACATTTTTTTCACGAAATACGATGGCCCGTCCGGTGGGTCCCTGCTGTCAGGTGGAGGAATCATTATTTTGCGCATAATAAGGAGGCACTTCCTTGCTGCTGTCGTGGACCCAGCTGTCAGCCTCTCCACGCATAGTACTCTTCCGATGGAAGTCGTTCCTTGACCATGTTGACCACGCCGCGCCGAGAGCACTAGGGCGGTGGTCCAGGGCAAGGCCTAGGAAGGGGACGACACAGAGCCGAGGAAGACGCGGCAGTGGAAGCCCACGCGAAGAGGAGTACAAGGGTTCACTGGTTCGGCTTCTGTGTGAGGCTGTCGTCGTAGCAGAATAACAGGGGGTGTGGGTGAGCTGATGGCCTGGCCAGCGGTGGGAGTAGTAGGGGCAATGAGGCCTCCACGGCATCACAGCCGGCCACGGGAGGCAGGAGCACGCGGCACGACCGATGCTGGTTTGGGCGGCTGGAGCAAGAAGACCAGAGGTTGAAGAAGCACTACGACCGTTGGATGGACATCGTTCGGTCACTGGAGCTAGAATCGTTCATATTGACTAAGTTGACAAAGCCCTCTATCCCCGTCAACTTAGTAGGCCCACAAGTCAGCCTGCCACTATGGCGGGTCCCTACTAGCAGGGGTTTTCATTTTTTTGTGCATAATAAGGAGGCACTTCCTTGCGTGCAAAGATATAGCTGGTGGGTCCGACCTGTCAGCGGGGGGAACATTTTTTCGTGAAATACAAAGGCCCTTCCGATGGGTCCTAGCTGTCATGTGGAGGAATCATTATTTTGCACGTAATAAGGAGGCATTTCCTTGCGTGCGACCGTGGACCCAGCTGTCAGCCTCTCCACATATTGTCCACTTCCGATTGATGTCGTTCATTGACCACGTTGACTAGGCCGCACCGAGAGCACCAGGGTGATGGATGACGCCGAGGCCTAGGAAGGGAATGACACGGAGCCAGGGAAGACTCGGCAATTGTTTCCCATGCGGAGGGGAGTACGAGGGTTTACTGGTTCGTCTGCCACCGCCTAAGAATAACAGCAGGTGTGGGTGAGCAGAGGGATGGCTAGGCCAGCGATGGGAGTACGGTGGGGCGGTGAGGCCTGCGCGGCAGCATAGCCGGCCACGGGAGGAGGGAGCAGGCAGTCCCGCCGGTGCTTGTTTGAGCGGCTGGAGTAGGAAGAGCAGATACTAAAGAAGCACGATGACCATTGGATGGACATCCAACAGTCACTGCTCTCATGTGTTGACTAAGTTGACATGTCGTTGCGTGTGCATCAACCTTTTTTTAGGAAAGCATACGCGTCAACCTGTAGTAGGCACACAAGTCAGCCTCAAATCTGTGCAAAACATCATACAACCCATCTGCCCTTATTTCTAACAATTTACAGCCCATTTACTAATTCTTAAGATTTTTTTGGAGCCTGTCTTCTTTTTGTTAGCATTACACCCCATATCGTGGCCACGGTTAAAACTTATACGAAATTTTGTATATTTTGGTGCGGTCAACTGTTTTTAATTCTGAAATATCGAGTCACATTCAAACTATTTTGAAAAAATAATTTATATAAATATAAAATCCAAATAATTGTCCATGCATAAAAATTAATGGAATTTAAAATCTTGTAATAAAATTTTTTGAAACTAATTCCCGGTTTGATGTGTTTTAAACATGTACAACCCATTTCTGGGCAAACCGAATGAAACTCTCCTTGTCTTGAAAGATTTGCAGCCCAGCAGGGCTGATAAAGCAAGTAGGCTTCATTTAAGGTATTTTTTTAAAAAAATAGAACTGTGCTAGCCATTTTCAGCAAGAAAAAACACAACTGGGCTCATGATGTGGTAAACGTAAATAAAACCCTTGCTAGACGGGCCACAACCCCCACATAGCCCCATTGTTACCCGGATCCGTCGCTAAAACTAGTATAAATAACAACTGCTTATTCCTTCAAAAATATGTGTGACCTGCTGGGTCCCTGGTGTCAGCCGCTCGTAGTGTAATTCTCTCGTTTATTGACTACGTTGACAATGGCGTGAGCCCCAAATGTCCAACCATTAGGAGGAACCATTTTTGGGGGCTTGTAATAACGAGGCACTTGCTTGCGTACTGCCATGACGCTGGTGGGTCCGTACTGTCATCCTCTCAACGTACAATCATCTCCTTGTTCCTCTCGGTTGTTGACGATGTTGACAATGCAAGAGGGCGGCGCACCGCGCACGGCGAGTGAACCAAGGCGGGGGACGACGGCGAGGCCTCAAATGGAACGAACATGAGCCATGGAAGATGTGTCGGTCCAGTCACAAGCGGAGGGGAGTACGAGGGTTGACTGGTTCGGGTGCGGGTACGTGTTGGCGCTGACGTCGCCGGAGAATAATAGGATGTGTGGGGGAATAGAGGGAGGGACTGACTAACATTGGAGGGTACGGTAGGGTGGCGGAGGTGCAGTCAGCCATGGGAGGCGGTAGCAGGCGGAGCCAACGGGGTGGTTTGGTTTGGGCGGCTGGAGGAAGAAGACTAGAGATAGAAGATACACGACAGATGTTGGATGTCAATCCAACGGCTGGTAGGCAGAATCGTTTGTTGATTGGCTAGTAAGTCGACACCACCTTGGATAGGCTATTTCCTCATGGGTCCCAAATGTCATAATCGAGATCTGTCATGGTCATGCAGCCTTTCCCATGAAAATTAATACATCCCATTTTATGTGCTAGTTCGAAATAAGTTTGTGGGTGCTGGTGGGGGCTAATCACCTGGCTTCTGTAATGCACAGTGAGATCAAGCAGCCGGCGAGAGTGATGTTATTTCCCTTGGTTAGGATTTGTTACAATATTTCACTCTAAATTAAATGAAGGGCAAGCCATTTGCCTTGTTTCAAAGACAATATGACAGTCACGGCCGAGTTTAAAAGGGCAAGAACATCTAACTCCAGCTTACAAACTGTACAAAAGCACAAGGGTTAATTGTTCATCAGATTAGACAAAACCCAGGTTGAAAAGGGCAACGACATCTAACTCTAGCACTCTTTTCGGCTCACAGTCAAATGGATCGGTCAGGTCGCTAGAATGAACATCCTGGGTCGTAAAATTTACTGGATTATGACCACAATATGTTGTAAATTGAAGACCGGCACATTCAGAAGCTCTTTTGCCCACCTGAAACTCCTTTTTTGCTCTTCGACATACCCATCCGTTGAAACCCTACTGCTGATAAACTTAAGCCTGATGGACAATAGTAACCTCGCATTCAGCAGGAAGAATGTGCCAAATCTAGTGTTTGCACGCTTGGCTACATATCGTTCTAGCGTTATTGTCTTCAATCGATTGTCATGAGAAGTGAGAAAATCCCGGTGCTTACAAATCCACCTATTGGTTATAACTTTCTTACCCCGTCATGTTGCCTAAATAGACATGAAGATTGAAAACAGTTAAGGTCTAAAAAAAGAGTGTCGAAAGAGCAACAACTGAACGATTAATTCTAGTACACTATATGCAGGCTTCCAATGTGCATGAAATTATCACCTTTATATACAACTTCTCCAGACATGGAAATCATTGCAACAAGCCAATAATCTTGTTCAAATCAAAACTATTGATTTGGATATATAAGATCTTGACAGAATCCAACACCATTGATAGGCCATCCATGGAGAAACTCTTCATTGAGCATAGAACATAATATTAGTACAAAATGTGTACTCCAAGATGATATATAACTTATGCACAGAAATTTAAAATGCAGCTTATGGTTACAAGTGTAGATAATATTATAAAGTACCTGAAGAACTGTGGAGCCAAACACCATATTGAAATGAGCACAGAGATCATGTATTACACCCAAGGTCTCAAGTTTACGCGCAGAGAGGATGGTTATTTGCAACGGTGAATAACTAGAATCAAGGATCAACCTTTGAAGTGAAGGGGCATCTTGGATGATGAGCTGCCTTCCGTAAAAGAAATTCCAATTCTTACAAGGTTAGGCGACTTTATTTGGAGACAACCGATTCTAACTATGAAAACAAGCACCAAGCACTCCAAGGTAGGGCAACTGGAGTGGATGATGTTGTGCAATGAGGCCTCCGATATACAAACCCGCACAAGTGAAAGTTTCTTGAGAAATAGGAGTCGAAGGTTTAGTACCAGATTGTCTGGTAGGTAGCACAGCGCAAAGGTGGCGGTGTGGAGAGAGGAGGAAAACCGCGAGATGGACATCGGTGCTGAGGGCACAAGTACATGGCGTTCGGTATGTGGTAGGTGATTTCCAGGGGAATAGTATAACTCAAACAGCTATAGTTTTGTGAATTCAGGGGATTTCAGCCAGGCATCCACCATGCAGGGCATGGTATGCTTGCTTAGGTAGCATGACGGGATGCAGAGGCTTTGAACGGAGCCCTGGTGGGAGTAGATGATGGCTCTGGGGATTTCAAAATCATTGAAGGAAGATAGATGACGATAGTCGAGATTAAGGGGCACGACGCGCCATAGAGGGTGCCACCGAATTGTGAGGACTTGGGTGCGGCAACAATCCTTGGTGGGGAGAAGCGAGATGATCTCCCTAAGGACGGCGTCCGGGAGATCGCTGATGCGGTCCACCCGAGATTCTACGGGTTCCTAGGATCCGGTTGGGGCGGGGTCACCACTTCTCCCCGCGCTGCCGGGTGCGGGATCTACAATAGGCATCGCCGTTGGCGGGAGCCTCGTCTTCTTGGCGCTGGGGTCAGCCGACTCCATTTTCCTCGACGGCGTCGCGTCACGTTCACGGATTTGAGCAGAGTAACGAATGATGCGCCTAGTTGTAGTGCGAGTGAAGAAGAAGGGGAGCTAGGGTTTTTCTGTAGTAGTGAGGAAGAAGGGGAGCTCGGGTTTTCTGTAGGAGTGAGGTGAGGAATTTGGGGGTACGAGTGGAGCGAGCTAACATGAGGTGAGTGGGAGTGAGGAGGAATAAGAGCAGCCGTGTCTTTTTGGAGGGCGGTGTGCTGGGTGTGGGTAGCGCCTATCATTAAGTAAATATATGGGCTTTTGAATTGATTTTACTATTTACTAGGGTGGATGGGCTGTTTTGTCTTGGGCCCAAAGAAACAATTACTACTAGTACAGTGGAGACACTCTATAGCTACCCAGAAAAACAATTACTACTAGTACAGTGGATACACTACCGCTTCTCGCTCCTCCTAGGTCATCGAAACGTCTCCCTCTACTGAATGCCATTATACTTTTGTTCACCGATATGCGGGCCATGCAGCGTGCGGGGTCCAAATGCCATCCACCAAATTAGAAGGCAGTATGCAGGAGGGGAGTCACCCGGGTCGTAGCGCGGCAGTAACGAGCCGTCGTATCACAAAACCCCACCTCCCCGCAGTCTAAGTTTGACGGACGAAGCAACCATCATTTCACTCTATGCTGAATCCCCTTCTCCCTCACCGTCTTCAAGAAAGGCAACACTCGCATCTGCCATTGTTCTTCTCTCCCAATGAAGGGAAGGTAAGCGGATCCGTGATGTTGGTATATTTTCGTTCAGAGAAAAAAAGGACTTTTGCAAAGCAGTAACCGATCCTCACTCTTTTTTTTGTTTCATTATCATTGCGATTGTGTTTTCCTTTCAGTGGTCTCCTAGTATTCGTCAGTTTCATGATGGATCAAGGAGAACCAGGCAAAGATCTGCCGGTATTGGGGCAGACACGGGAGGCTGATCCCCATGAGACAGAGAGCTCCAAGAAGATGGAGGTAGCCACCGAGCCGACCCCAGATATGCTCACGGCCACTACTAAGATGGTCATCGCCCCGTTTGAGGTAGAGCCCCCATGGCACTGCAGGAGCAGTTTTCCCCCTTCGAGGATGTGTCCCCCCCACCCCCCGCTGAGCTGTCCAAGGTGATTTTCTTCTTTGCCGATCTCGATTGTGGTTTTCCATCTAAGTATGTGGTGATGAATAATGCAAAAATTTATTAGCTTCGATGCCATGCTATACATAGTGGTTTAAATAACTTGTGTTTCTTATACTAGAAAGTAATTCAAAATCTGTTTCTGTTTCAATTAGAGCCCTGATAAAGACAAGAATTGTGTGGTTGTACATGTCACTCGCTATAAGGCGGATGACCTGAATAAACGCACTGGGAAAACAAAGTTCTTAGGTTGTTGGGTCCTGGAAGCCATTTGCGCTTATACCAATGTCGAGTTGTATTCTAGCCTCACTGTTGTCAGGCGTGTTGTTCAGGGTGTACTGAAGCATAAGAAGTTCAAAGCTACTCCTTCGTTTGTGAGACATACTGTTCTTGTCAAGCTTACGCAGGAGATGACATGGCATGCCTCCACAAACAAGTTTATGAGTGGCAAGGCCACATGGTTATCTTCATGAAGGTTCACAGGATTGAGCTGCTGTCGGACGTCCTCGATGATGTTCATGGCAAGGTCTGTCGTGTGTACAGCCCAAACTAGATCGAGGCATGAAATAGTTGCCCCAGCTAGTGTTTAATAGTAGTTTGGATTGTGTCTAATTATCCAACCCTTGCCTGTTGTCGAGCCCTCTGGGGATAGTACTCTGTTTGAATCCGTCTATGGGAACTGCTGCTACTTTTGTGTGCCCGTGAATCATGTGAGAACCAACATAATTGTTGCCGAAACAGATGCGTCCTCACTAGTTTTTTCATGAATATGGCATAGTAAGACATAAGTTGTCATGGTTTATCATACGAGCAATGTGTGTTTGATGAAATAGAGTACTCATTCGATAACTGTGCGCTGACGCATACTTAAGTACTTGTAAACACTGTTGGTGCTACACCACTTGTAAGCAGCTGTGCAAAACACGGCACATTGGTTCAGCTCGCTTCAACACTAGGCTATCGACCAGCTGACAATCAACAATCTGCTGTCTGACATATAAGCAACTATGTATCTTGTTACGGCCGTTCATGCAGTTAACTGAGGCCACAATGTAAATTCCAAACGTTCACACGCTAGTCCAGCGCTCATATGGAACACTCACATTAAACTCGGCTTCATAAAAAACTTGAAAAGCATAAGTTAAGAAATTTTATACATCTCAATGATTCATAGAACATAACAAACATATACTAGTTCACAGCAAAAGACAAAGTTGTGAGAAGGTTTACAAATCAGAAGAAAACAAGCAAGGCTTCTCATAGCAAAGGACCTCCCGGCAGGCTTAAATTTCCTGGAGTTCACTCTGATTTTTTCTTGTTGCCATCCTCCAGGGTTAGGTTCTCTCATTCCAGAATAACCAATTATAATTGTGTTCTCAGCTAGAATGATGAACTGAACCATGCAGTGTACTGACCAGCTGAAATTCTTGTGCCTTCCACTAAATTTAAGCACCGCTATTTGCAGAAATAAGCAGCACAATGCCTCTTGTCCACGCACCTGTCCAAAAAACCACCGTGCAGCTGTGCCTGCTAGTCCTTGGTCCATGGATGAACTGGTAGAAAGTGCATTCCGGACTAGGATGTAGTTGTTTTCGCTCGTCCCTGCACTGCAATCAGGAAGTAAAACATACGAATCAGCTTCTTTTAGATTGCGTTGGTCATTCTACGTAGTTACTACCAATGTAGGAATACCTGGAACACTGGTGGTTAGAGGACAGCAGCTAGGAATAGCCATCTCATTTTGTGTAGTTGTACTAAAACTAAGGTGTGTACTTTTGATTGCGCAGATAGAAACGATATGGAGGCAGACATCCCTGTTTGCGCAAATATGAAATACGGTTATTTAAACAGTGACAGATATTTGCAGTGGCGTATGATTAACATCAGCATGTATTGTGTTATAATTGGCACCAGATGGAGAGTATGAAAGTGCCCTTAAGTAAGTAGCATCACATCACATCAACACTGCCACTAGATTAACATGCAGAACAATAACATTAGTATTACTATCATGAGAGTAGCACATGGTTAGTAAATGTGCAATCAAATTTGTGCAGTTCCACTGGGATGAAGCAATGTTAGCGGTGTGAGATTTAAGTGTAACTGCAAAAACACAATTCATGGAAAATAAAGCAAGATGGAAGCACTTCATAAAATGGTGGTGGCATTGCTTCAATTTATCGACAGCACTAGACCATTACTTATAGTGACATTAGGTGGCATTGCTTAATGCTTCGTGTGATTTTACATTAACGGTAGCGATATGGGCGTAGGGACAGCAGGGGCATAAACTGGTGAGGCAGATGTGGTTGCCGAGAGAGGCAAACGCTCAGGCAGCATGTCTGCATTTGTCCCATTTTTTATCTCCTCGGCAACATTTTCCTATGTGAGCACAGGAAATCTAGACCTGCTCATTCTCATTTGTGTTGTGCCCCAACACCCATCACTTTCTTTCCTTTTTCAACCAAGAGACAGGTCCAGTTCCCCCCACCCTTCACTATCCACCATGCTTTCTTCGCCTTTTCAACCAAGAGACCGATTGGGTAGCCAGTATCTACTACTTTCCCCTGTTTCCTCTTAGAACCAAGTCCTGGATTCATGCTACAACTTTCCCACTTTCTTCCCTGTTTGAACCAACTCTTAGAGTCAACTGTATGAACTAGCTTTACCTGTAATAATAGTAAAAGTCTAGGTGGCCTTGGAACAGCGGACGGAAGTAGAAAAAGATCCACATGCAACCAAGTGGGAGCTGGGGCAGTAGAGAAATGCAGGTTTCGAAGGAATATATACATGAGGGTCGTCGGCATGTGGTAAAGACGGCGTCGGGAGGCCGCATCTTGGCCACAATACCATTGGGAGGAAGAAGGGGTCGGAGGCCCTCCCGAGCCGGTGCTCTCTCGAAGAGAACGGCACGGCCGCCAATCGGGATGCGTGGGCAGCCGTTGGTCTCCTCCCTCACCGCTGACGACAACGTGAATGATGCACCTACACCCCTGCCCCAGTCGAGGTGGTCCGGCCAGATTTGTGACCAGCCGTGAGCAGAGAAAGAGTGTGGCCACCTATGTCTTGCTTAGATCTGGAGAGAATGAGAGAGTGAAAGAGAGGAACCCTAGTAAAGCAAGCGCTAAGGCTCTTGATTATATATAGTGGAGTGATTTTGTTGTACCAGCTTCAAAAAATGCGCTCCTACGTGTACCCGTGAGTGGGTGTGAGAGAACTAGTGTGTGCGTGCACCGCTTCTCTTCATGAGAGTACAATATACTATGCCCAAAGAACGTTCGCCACAAGACTAATAGTATAAGTGTGTGACATGTGAGCTAAAATAAAATGTGTGTGATGTCGTTTGTTTTTTAGAAGTTCTGAGGGTAGGGTGTGAAGAGCACATATGTGTGTGATGTATACCTGCAGATAGACGGTGGATGCAAGAGGACTCGGGAGAGTCATGACTCGTGAGGGTGCGTGTGTGCGTGAGAGAGAGGGGGCACGTATTAATGCAATGCATGTGTCCGTAAATCATTATTCAACAAATGTTCACCACAAGCCTTTTCCTGACGAACACCGTAAGGACCGTTAGATCGGCATCCGACAGTGTCAGTTTTGCCATGTCATTTAACAGAATAGGCACTCCTCCTACACACAAATCTTCCACGTGAGTATTAGCAAATGATGTGTGCTCCCTCCGTTCCAAAATGCAGTGCATATAGCTTTATTGAAAATTCTAACCTCGCAAACTTTTACCGAGTTTTCGTGTACCAAAATGCACATATAGAATACCCAGTATATATCATTTCATTCATCTTTGAGAGTTAACTATAAAGATGGGGGAGGAGTCTGCAAAGAAAGACCATCGTATCACCTACATCAATTTCAACCATCCTTCGGTGTGGAGGAATATCATAGGAACTCTATATGATATGATTTTTATAGGATTTTTTCCTTTAGAGCCAATTGGTTCATAGGAATAGATTCATATACTCCACATTTCAAAGTAAATAAACATGATATCATTTTATAGCTTTAGAGTCACTTGGTTCATATGAATGGATTCCTATACTCCCATAATTTTAAAGGAAAGTAAACATTAGCATATATTCAATAGAAAAGTGCCTATGATATGAACCAAGTGACATATCTTTTCTAATCCCTCCTCATAGGAATTGAGATACATGTCATCTCTAGATTCAATAGAAAAGTTCCTATGATGTGGACCAAATGACATCTCTTTTCCAATCCCTACTCATAGGAATTGACTCCATGTCATCTCTTTCCCTACAACTTCCATGTATACATCTTCTATTCCTAAATAGCTAGTACAACCCATTAGTAGCTTTTTTCCAAGACATGCAACTATGGCACAAGAACTATATAGTGTGTGAATAACTTTGAAAGATGGTCGTTGGATGAAGCTAATCCGACAGTGCAGAGATGGCAAATCCGAGCACTACTGGCCGTTGGATATTTAGAAGACTCCATGGTTGAACTTAAGCATAATGCACAAACCTCAAAACACAAGCACTTCTCCTTTGTTCTAGAATCTTCTGTGTCATAATTGCCCAAACTTTTTTTCCTAAATGAATTGCCATTATTTGTTTTTTTACTTTATGCTTTACAATGCTCAACCCCATGAATCTTAACATTTTTATAAAACTAATTGATTTCGAATGAGATGAACTATAAGAACTAAATGAACATCTACATCATGCATATATGACTCAAAGCTTTACATGCTATAGTGTGTATTTATTCATAATTTGGTTTCCAAATCTCATGCGTTCAATGCATGTGTTCCTTACTAGTTTTGAGTAGAGTAGCAAATTTCACGTGGCCGCGGGTATATCAAAATGCAGGGCCCATGCATCATTGCCTTTCGGTCGAACCTACGTCCATAATTTTTTGTACGTATATCTCCACTTGTCCTTGAACCCAAAATGTTGCCTCGTTCCTGTAAAACCAAGCGGCCCACACATATTAAGGCGTCGACTCGACTCGTTCTCTCATTTACTACGACATGGCCCTGCACGCCGTAGTACTCCTACAAACCCTACCGCCGCACACATCATCGGTTTTCTTCAAGAGGACGAGGGAGAAGTGGATTTGTAGTGGAGGCGCTTTCAAAAAAAAAAGGATTTGTAGTGGAGACCCCTACCCTAGGGTGCCCTAGTTAGCTGTCACATGCATCATTGGTTTTCTCTTTTATATATGCTCTTGGGCCCTAGAGTGAAATCATGGTTGCTTCATCCGTCCAGCTAAATACGGGAAAGGTGGGGCTTTGTGATTTGACCCCTCATCACTCATTTACTACTACTAATACGGTGCTACAAAGAGGGTGCCTCCAATTCCAACCGCTGCTCCGAACTGTAATTTAGTGCATCGCACGTGGAATAAGATGGTGGATGAGCCACATGTCGTCCAAAGGGGTCCTATTAAGTGTGTTGCCATTTTGTGTGCGGACTGACCCTGCTTGAGTTGCCACGCAAACACGACAGGAGCAGCCTACCACTTGGTTTTGCTCCTTGGTGAATCCCGACTATATTCATATAAAAAGATACATACTGTACTACCCTATCCGTCTCGGTTTATAGGGTGTGTACATAGTTCTAGGTCATCCATTTGACTAACTAAATATAAGTTACTATGTCACAAAAAGTATATCATTGGATTCTTAAGAGGATGTAGTTTCTAAACATATACTATTCATCACATATACAGCCAGTTAAATTCTCAACCTAGAATGATGTGCATGCCATTAAACCGATACGGAGGAAGTAGTAAAAATGAGGTGATTTTACCGAACGATGGGCGGGGGAGCATGGCCTGTCATGCGGTCCCACGTGTCATGATGTACCAAGGCGATGCGCGTGTCCCTCTTGAGGCAGAAGCAATACTACGTGGTTTTCTTGAAGGAGATGATGATGAACCGAAGTGTGAAATAATGGTTGCTTCGTCCGTCTGGGAAGGTGCAGCATTGTGATTTGACGTCTCATTGCTCATTACTACTACTGGGGCGGTACGACTGGGGTGCGTCCCCCTGCTGTTCTGCACTGTTATTTAGTGCTTGACACATCGGCCCGGTTGCTATATGTTCCACATGTCGGCGAGAGGAAGTACAAAATTCATGAAAGCGAGCGTCGACAGAGGAGTACAAGACACGGCTTGGTTTTTGCTACTTCGCGCGATCCATTGATAAAAACCCGTATTAAAAAAATATGAGGGCAGGTCTTTTCCCGTGCAACAGGCAGGGGTGTTTGGTATAGTCTGTTCGAGGAAAGGAGGCAGGAAGGGAAACAAGCAAATAAAGGTTGAGCGACTTAGTTTTGGGAAAATCTGATTTTACGGAGTACGTACCCACTACGGAGGTAGTACTACTTACTACTCCCTCTTTTCTGGTTTCAGCGCTTCTATACACACGACACCATGCGGATGACTTGTGCATGACAGCACATATCAAGCTTTTCATGCATACTATCCAGCACATATCAGCGGCTGGACTACCCATCGTCCCAGAGTCGTGCACACATCCATCGTCTACGTGGCACTTTCGTTCCAGTTTATAGGGCTCATCTAAAAAATTGTTCTTGCATTTTATAAGTCTCAATTCTACTAGTAGTAGTAGTACCATCACATGTTGGATTTCGTGGTGTGTTAAATCACCCGATGCAAGCAATGTCAAGAGAAAACTCACCAATGCATGTAGAAGTTCATGGAAATTTAGTGGTCATGCATGCATTCGTTCTAATTAATGCCTCAGTAAACATAACTTCTTGAGAAAAACAAGCTTACTAATTACTTGTGCAAACTACGAAATTAATTCCACCACTCACCGTCTACCTTGGTTGGAGAGATTTTGAAATTGAGCCATAAAATGGAAAGGAGGGAGTAGTAACTTTTGCCTCGATTACTATTTGTGGCCTTGTATAGATGCAAAATGTATTTTTTTATACTGGCCTTGTATAAGTAAATGGAGGGAGTACTAAAGGACATATATTCCAAATAATATGATAATCTCTCTAACCAAGGTAGGGACGAGGAGTAAACGGAGGGAGTAGTAAGATTTTCTCCTCGTTCTGCGAGCCACCGCGCGCGTGTGCAAGGGAGCAGGCGTAAGGTGTACTAGTAAGCAAGCTTCACCTCATAATGCGAGTCACCATGCCCGTGGGCGGGGGAGACGGCATACCAAGCAAGCTTCTCCTTGTTATGCGAGTTGACGGAACACATTAAAAGTACTCCAGTGTATAGAGCCTTGCCTCTAAGGTAGGCCCCACATGGTTTTCCTCTTTTTTAACATAACGCGTCAAGTCGCAATTTGTTTGTTCACCCGTGGTAGTCCATCAAGTGGACAACCAGTACACGTGTCAAATTACCACCTGGGCTGCCTTTTCATACAGAAATGAGCTCCACCGTGTACCCACGCGGGTGTGGTTGGGAAAGAGACGGGAGTACGTGCGCCGTGCATGCACCTCTTCTCTTCGTGCACTTCCCCCACCTACGTGGGTGTGTGTGAGAGAGAAACAAACCTAGACATAATGCATCGTCCATCCCCATGCCTCTGCCCAGTCCGACCACCAGTCACCACCACGCCCCACTCCTCCTCACCTTATCTCTCATCTTTCTCCCTCCATTTTTATATACAAGTCCACTATCAAAATTACAATTTGCAGATATACAAGGCCAGTAACACTAATCAATGCAATATTAATGGTGTTTGCCTCGTAGTACTAGCAAAGGAGGACATTAATTATCCCTTGCATGCATGTGGGGGTGTGAGCATTGGCTTGATGTGCATGAAAGAGAAGAATACACATTAATTTACACGGCAAACAAGGAAACAAGGTGGCTTGCAACATTGACTTAGAAGACATTAATTTTTGCCTTGGTACCTGTAATATGGGTTTGTGGCCTTGTTTAAAAAAATATAGTGCGATAAAATTCTTGAGATACCATTTTTCAGATAAAATTCTCGAGACATCATTAGTTTTTACACATGGGATTACGCCTGCATGGGTCAATCACAACATGTCTTTTGGAAAAAAATGCATCTTGATGTTCTGTGCAATGCACTGGCATCTTGCGAGTCCATGAAAACAACACATGGCAAAATTTCACAGCGAACGAGGGATTTGAATCTGCTGGGAGGGGTTGTTTGGATCTTGCCCGGTGTAGCCAAAATATTGGCGACCCTTTTGTCCACCAGTGCCTTTGCCACCGTTGAATGAGGAATGGCTCGGGTGCTCATGCATCCTCCAGTGCGCACGTTGGAGACGAGCTCGCATGAGCTGTGCTTTATTTGTCCCACCACGCCGCCCAAGCCAGCCACAAACCGACCGGCAACCCGCAAATTATGCCATCCAACCGTAGCCGCACACATTATGACAACAACTCAAAAAACCAGACGAAATTCATGCAAACACGGCGATATTTCATATAAAAATGATGGAAATCATATAAAGTACCGGATTTTCATACAAACATGACGAATTTCATTACATTCAAATGAAATACACAGTGCTAGTTCTGGACAGCACATGTATATAATACCTGGCCTAAATGGTCGCCTGCCGATCCATTTGTGTTCCTCATGTCCGGCAGCACGATCACCGGACTGTCGGGAGCCCCGGAGGTATATGCTTCAACGCAAAGGATGGCTCGCTTCCCCACTGCCCAACTGATATCATTGGCTGATGCCGAAGATGATGGTGGAATGGGGCTTCTCCGCTTCCGTGGAGCCCATGCGGGGTCGACGAAGGTCCTCGCAACAAAAGGATCCGGCAAGACACCTACTGTGTACGCCGGCGTTGCCTCCACGGTGGCCTTCATGGGACCCAAGCAGTGGCGACCTCCCATGTTCTACTTCTCCTTGATGATGGCGGTGGACGCGGAGGCGCTGGCCACCAACTCGTTGCTCTTCGCGCACCCGGCTTCTGTCGCTGCTTGCATGGCGCGGCCGCCGGCATGGGAGTCTCAGCCATAGAAACGGGAGACATAGTCGCAGACATGGGAGGCGCCGTACGAGACGGCGGTGTGGAAGGCAGCAAAACGCCCGTGCGACGATCCTCGTCGAGCTGGCCTGGAGCGGCGAGTTGCTGAACCATGCGTCGTCTTGGAGTGGCAACTGGCTCCGTCGGGCAAGGGGAGGGAGGTGGATCAGCGAGTTGCATAGCTCGTATCCGGCGGACTCGGCGGGCCACCCAGCTGGCTTTGATGCGGGATAACTACTCTGCGTAAGCAATTGTAAGAGTGGAAAAAATGGTGAAGGAGGAGATAGGGGAGCGGCGGAGGTGTGCGATTGTTTGCCGGCGTTTGGCCTCATTTAAATAGGAGATTAAATAGATGGCGAACGGGAGGAGCTCGTCCAGCGTTGCGTTTAATGTTGGCCCGGTCATGAACATACGTGTGTCCAGAGTGGGTTTCTCAGCTTCCACATGGGCGGGTTTCATGGAGGCGTTTGAATGCGGCAAGGAGGCGTGTTCAGCCGGGCATGCAGCGAGTGGCGCCCTCGACTCTGACGTATGACACCGCATTGTTCTTCCACTTACATGTGGGCTCTTTGGGTACATGGCCTGCATGTTAGTGACCCAACGCAGGCAGCGCACGGCAGAGGAACTTTTGGTGGGCCAGGGCGGTCAGAAGTGGGCATTTCATAAACCGATGATTGTTCAATGAGTGTGACGTCATCTATTTCATGTAGATAATCCTACTATATAATGTAAGAGAATTTTATAATTTTCATATATACATTGATAGCCCGTTCAATACATTGTGATTCATAAAGACCGCTGCAAACATCAATGTTCTGCTTATCACAGATAAGATTGATTAATACCCGTAACAATCCATGTCCTTAACAAAGGGTGCATGCATGTATAGGTTGAGCGTGTGTCTAGCGTCATGTGTTGTCTACATGCATGCGTGCGAGTGTTGTGTGCGTGCATGTGTAAGTTTCAGTGTTGCATGCATGTGTGCATATGTGCGTGTGTTCGTGAGTGCATGTGTACATGTCAGTGTTGCATGCCTGCATGTGTGTGTGTGTGTTCATTATGTGTACGTGTCAGTATTGCACGCCTTCATGTGTGCGTGTGTTTGTGCGAGTGTTGCATGCGTGCATGTGTACGTAAGGGGTGAGGCTACATGTCAGTCGACTGACTTTTTCATCTCTGGTCAGTAGATTTTCCAGCCGTTGGATACGAAATCAAGGGCATGCAGTTTATCTTCAACCTCCACCCCCCTGAGCCGCCAGCCACCACCAGCCGAACCGTCGGCCCCCACTGCCCGTGGCCGGCCTGCGCCACCATGCCGCCCCGCCCACCCCGAAATCACTCCCCACCACCGGTCCGCCGCCGCCCCGGCCATCCCTCTAGGCTCCCCGCACCGAGCTTTTTCTCCGGTGATCCCCATGCCACCGCCCAATCACCGCACCCCCCACTATTGGCGACTGCCAACCAGAGGTCTCACGACTTTGAATCCCCACCGACCACTAATTTATTACCATTTCTGTCCTTCATATACGCGCTGACGGGTGGGCCCTTGGTAATGTGCACTGTTGAATGTGGACCGTTTGACTGGTCAATTGATCATGTCATCAACAAATTACAGAGCTGTATGGTGAGCCAGTGACCGTATGATCACCCTAAAATGTATTTTATTAAAACAGTACAGACTCAAACTATCATTTCTTTCTTTCATATACGCGCTGATAGGTGGGCCCCACGGTTACGTGCCCCGATGGTGCAACACTAGTTGCGCCATGTGGACCGTTTGACTGGTCAATTGATTGTGTCATCAACAAAATACGAAGTTGTACGGGTGAGCCAGTGATCATATAATCACGACATGTGTAAGTCACACGTGAATGTGTCGTGGGCATGCATACTTTTAGAGGGCCGAGAGGTAGTTCGTGTGTGTACATGAAAGTGGTGTAGAAAGAGGGGGTGTCCGGTGGAGACAAGGAGAGATATGCCCTTCGTTTATATTTCCCGTGACTAATATTTTAGGAGAAAATAAAAACATTCACAATGTAGAACAAATATTTTTGGATGCACCATGCAATTAACTTTCATGTATAACATTGTACTATTGTATATGCTTATTTTCTTCATGGCCGATTGCGTGTATGGTGTGGTGGGAACATCATTTCTAGTTGTGGTGGGTCAACATGAGGACTCATGGGTTGGTTCCATCCTACACCACATAGGTTGGACCGAGACGCATTATACGAAGACCCATGTGGAGGAATCGGCATACAACACGAAGCTACCAGAGTCATGGAGGACTCTATCCCCACTAGTGATAAGCCGACTATATATGATTTGTAACCTTAGGCCCCGAGTATGTTATATAAGCTTGGGGGCTAGTTCGTCGATAGTTTACACACATATACAATGCTTGGTATTCACTTGTACTTTGTACACACCCCTATCACTAATATACAGTACCAAGAGTAGGCTTTTCCTCAACTGCAAGGGTCCGAACTAGGGTAAAACTTTGCCTCGTATTACTATCCAGCCTAACAGTTAGGGATATCCTACCGAATGATCTGATGGAATCATATCTACCAACTACTAAGAGAGAGGTGTGTCTGGGGGGGGGTTAGGGGCAATGTGTGCGAGAGAGGTGTAAAGATAATGTGCGTGCGGGAGACACATAGGCACATATATGTGCGTATAGAGGGCTAGTAGAGACCATGCGTGTGTATATATGCATGTGAGAGAAATAGCGTTTTCCAACTGAGATTAGTGAAAAGAGTGGTACATAGTAGTCATAGAGAGAGAGAGAGAGAGAGCATGTGCGTGAGACACCCCGACACCCCAGGAGAGATTGTGAGCATGTGTGAAAGAGAAATGGTGATGCATATAAAGTGTGTGCACTTATGCGTTAGATAGAGGGATATATAGCGTGTTGTGAGAACGGGCTGAGGCATAGTGCATCTACGTGTAAAAGGCAGTTCTACGCATTAAATTAAAATATAAATGGCATTATTATTTTTAGATGAGATCATGAATTTTGCAAATTGCGTATGAACGAAAATCGGTCTATCAGAAACCCATACTCTATTGAATTCTAGCATGTGCATGTGTTTATTTCATATTATCTATCCATAGAGTGAGAGCGGTTTGAAATACAGACAATGCATTGCTTTTGCAATTCATATATAACCATTAATTAGTGCACTCCATGTTGTTAGTGTGAAGCATTTTTACATTTGTCACTTACATGGCTACATTCCAAATTGCTAGCTACGGAATAGAATACATGTTGAATTCAACATAAAGGGGGTTTCGAAGATTCGAATTCATAGGAAGTGCATTCATCTATTTGAACCCAAGATAATGGCATTTGTAAATCAGATCTAAAAGGGGGCATCAATCTTTGTTGTGCGTTTGAACATGCTATATATTCATACGCATGTCTAACTATTTTTTTTGCAACCAAGGAGATTATATCTGGAACCATGCATGAACTGAGGTAAGTTGCATATTTTTTAATATATACTCGTGTACAATGTATATTCAAATGCACCCCCTCCATTCCAAAATAATCGTAGCTTTAGGATTTTCAAGAGTAAAGATTTGTGAAGTTTGACAAATCCTGAAAGTTCAATTCAAGAGAACCAAAAACATTAATGCTTTTGCTCCCAAATATTGAACGAAGCGCCAAATAAGCCTCTGGTCACCCGAAACCGCGCGAGACTAATGTTTGGTGGTAGGAAATTACTGTCTAACTCTGGCCCGTGTAGCCTATCAACCCGATGTCCAAAGGTCTAAACCGGGGTAGGTTTGTAACCTCACCAAGACGCGAGTCTCAACCGCCTCTGAGAAGCATTCATACGCTGTGGGCACCTAAACACCCATGCGCTCGTCCAAAATCTATCCTGCCCACCATTTGGGACACCTGAGGTTACTGTCCTACCCCCAACCCGCAATATGTCCGAAATTTTAGATGGGGGCAAAGTTTGTAACTTTCCCCAAATTTCAAAAAAGCGCGACCCGAACCGAAACATTGTTCCCCCTTAGTTCCCCCTCCCTCCGTTTCCCCATTCATACTCCATGGGCGCCAAAATGCCCTCTCCACCAGCCGTGAAACCCCAGCCTCCTCCGTCCTCCACCCACCCAATCCACTGCCGCCCTCCTCCATCATGCCGGAGCCCGTACCCCGACATCGTCATCCAACGCAACGGCAACCGCAATGCCCTCAAGGACTTAGCAGCTGAAGCCGAGGCATATCTGCCTCCACGACGCCGACGCTGACGTGCGCCGTACTAGAACCACTTCGACCACGCCGTCCTGCGCCTCACTGCTGCCGCTCCACTGTCGCAACCGTCCACCGCACCGGAGTTGTTCCCTCTATGCCGTTGTTCACCGCCTGGGATCTGGTTCCCCGCCGCCGACAGACGCCCACCGCACCACACTCAACAACTTGGCCTTGGGTTCATCCAAGGCTCCACCGTCGTCCATAACTTCTCGTTTCTAGTGAACCACAAGAAGATTGTTGGAAAAACAGAAGGAGGACACAACACTGCCAGCAGAAAGAGGTACTCCTCTTCCCTTATTCGTGCAAATCTTACGTCTCTGCTCACACCGTATTCATCCCATGAAAGAAACTAGTTGAGAGCTTCTTACTTCATCTTCTTCGTGATACTAAATGCATAAGGTTTCCTCCCATTTACTATTTTACCTTTGCTAGAGGTTAGTAGCCCACCTGGATTTCAATTCAGGGTCAGTTGAACCACAATTAAAAGAAGCAGCACCCGCTTAGGCGCACAGAGCATGTAGTCCGCCTGTTCGTCGAGGAAGCGGTGCATCAATGTCTATCATAGGGGTGTGGGGCGCAGGAGCTGCTTGCGCCTGATCTGGAGGTCGGCGGGGCTTGAAGGGATGGCCAGGGGCGGTGCCAAGCACGGTGGTGCGATGAGGTTGAGGGGAGGGTGGAGGAAGGGGACTGGGCCGATGGTCGCTGGCGTTTCGAGGAAGATCGTAACACTGACTGGTTCGAAGTAGATGAAGGTGATCTGCCCGTTCTTTGTACATCGGATGGTGCAGAAAAAATGGACTGGCCTATTTGTTTTCAGTCGACTGTTATTTTCATAGAATCCTGTAGTAATTTTGTGTGCCATGCATGTTGTAGAGCTATCATATGTCTCCCATCATTTATTTCTCACCGACCTACTATCTGCTACCTTTACACTATACTAATTGTGCACACACTTCACCCATATTCACACTATTGTTTTTTTATGCATGGGTATTTCAGACTCTGACGCAATGTTGATGAATACAAGAAAGAAAAGACAGAAGTCGCTCAAGTCTAATTCGAAGATAAGCACTAAGCGTTTCACTGCTCTAAAGGGTGCAGTGTCAGCAGATGGAGACAGTAAACGTAGCTCTGCAGTTGATGATCTCAATTGCCACACACAACCATCCCAGGTGCTTGCTTTAACTTTGCGCTGTCAAATGTGGTTGCATGTTGCATATGGTGTCTAGCTTGTATTGCTTCCAATTTGGTTAAATTGCATCTTCTTACTTTACACATTATACCTTTGATAAGGAAATGCCTTCCTATTTTTGATACTTACTACATATGTCTATTAACCATGTTCATACATCAAACTAATTATCTTTTGTATCTCTGATAACCCACAAGTATAGGGGATCGCAACAGTTTTCAAGGGTAGAGGATTCAACCCAAATTTATTGATTCGACACAAGGGGAGCCAAAGAATATTCTCAAGTATCAGTAGTTGAGTTGTCAATTCAACCACACCTGGAAAACTTAATATCTACAGCAAAGTATTTAGTAGCAAAGTAATATGGAAGTAACAGTAACGGTGGCAAAAGTAACAGTAGTAGTTCTATAGTAATTGTAACAGCGGCAACGGTAAAGTAACTAAGCAAAGATCAATATGTGAAAAGCTTGTAGGCATTGGATCAATGATGGATAATTATGTCGGATGAGATTCCTCATGCAATAGTTATAACATAGGGTGACACAGAACTAGCTCCAGTTCATCAATGTAATGTAGGCATGTATTCCGAATATAGTCATACGTGCTTATGGAAAAGAACTTGCATGACATGTTTTGTCCTACCCTCCCGTGGCAGCGGGGTCCTATTGGAAACTAAGGGATATTAAGGCCTCCTTTTAATAGCGTACCGGACCAAAGCATTAACACTTGGTGAATACATGAACTCCTCAAACTACGGTCATCACCGGGAGTTGTCCCGATTATTGTCACTTTGGGGTTGCCGGATCATAACACATAGTAGGTGACTATTGACTTTCAAGATAGGATCAAGAACTCACATATATTCATGAAAACATAATAGGTTCAGATCTGAAATCATGGCACTCGGACCCTAGTGACAAGCATTAAGCATAGCAAAGTCATAGCAACATCAATCTTAGAACATAATGGATACTAGGGATCAAACCCTAACAAAACTAACTCGATTACATGGTAAATATCATCCAACCCATCACCATCCAGCAAGCCTACGATGGAATTACTAACACACGGTGCTGAGTATCATGAAATTGGTGATGGAGGATGGTTGATGGTGACGACGGCGACGGATTCCCCTCTACAGAGCCCCGAACGGACTCCGGATCAGCCCTCCCGAGAGAGATTAGGGCTTGGCGGCGGCTCCGTATCGTAAAACATGATGAATCCTCCTCTCTGATTTTTTCCTCCCCGGACATGAATATATGGAGTTGGAGTTGAGGTCGGTGGAGCCTCAGGGGGCCCACAAGATAGGGGGCGCGCCCCTCACCCTCGTGGACAGGATGTGGACCCCTGGTCTCGATTCTTTCGGCAGTATTTTTTATTAATTCCAAAAATATTCTCCATGAAGTTTCAGGTCATTCCAAGAACTTCTATTTGTGCACAAAAATAACACCATGGCAATTCTGCTGAAAACAGCGTCAGTCCGGGTTAGTTCCATTCAAATCATGCAAGTTAGAGTCCAAAAACAAGGGCAAAATTGTTTGGAAAAGTAGATACGATGGAGACGTATCAAGTCCCCCAAGCTTAAACCTTTGCTTGTCCTCAAGCAATTCAGTTGACAAACTGAAAGTGATAAAGAAAAACTTTTACAAACTCTATTTGCTCTTGTTGTTGCAAATATGTAAAGCCATCATTCAAGTTTTCGGCAAAGATTATGAACTAACCACATTCACAATAACATCTAGGTCTCATATTTACTCATATCAATGGCATAATCAACTAACAAGTAGTAATAATAAATCTTGGATGACAACACTTTATCAAAACAATCATAATATGACATAACAAGATGGTATCTCGCTAGCCCTTTTTGAGACTGCAAAACATAAATTCAAGGTAAAAGAGATCCAGTCATAGTTATACTCAATATAAATTAATAGTAATGGATGCAAATGACAGCAGTGCTCTCCAACTGGTGCTTTTTAATAAGATGATGATGACTCAACATAAAAGTAAATAGATAGGCCCTTCGCAGAGGGAAGCAGGGATTTGCAGAGGTGCCAGAACTTGAGTTTTGAAACAGAGATAAATAATATTTTGGGTGGCATACTTTCATTGTCAACATAACAACCAAGAGGTCTCGATATCTTCCATGCTACACACATTATAGGCGGTTCCCAAATAGAATGGTAAAGTTTATACTCCCCCACCACCAACAAGCATCAATCCATGGCTTGACCGAAACAATGGGTGCCTCCAACTGACAACAATCCTAAGGGAGTTTTGTTTGCAATTATTTTGATTTGAGCATGGGACTGGGCATCCCGGTTACCGGCCATTTTCTCATGAGTGAGGAGCGGAGTCCACTCCTCGTGAGAATAACCCACCTAGCATGGAAGATATAGACAGCCCTAGTTGATACATGAGTTGTTCGAGCATACAAAATAGAATTTCATTTGAAGGTTTGGAGTTTGGCACATACAAATTTACTTGGAATGGCAGGTAAATACCGCATATAGGAAGGTATTGTGGACTCATATGGAATAAATTTGGGGTTTATGGAAGTGGATGCACAAACAGTATTCCTGCTTAGTACAAATGAAGGCTAGAAATAGACTGGGAAGCGACCAACTAGAGAGCGACAACAGTCAGGAACATGCATTAAAATTAATCAACACCGAGTGCAAGCATGAGTACGATATAAATCAACATGAACATAAATATCATGGAGGCTATGTTGATTTTTGTTCAACTACATGCGTGAATATGTGCCAAGTCAAGCCACTCGAATCATTCAAAGGAGGATACCACCCTATCATACCGCATCACAACCATTTTAATAGCATGTTGGCACGCAAGGTAAACCATTATAAACTCCTAGATAATTAAGCATGGCATGAGCAACTATAATCTCTAATTGTCATTGCAAACATGTTTCATTCACAACAGGCTGAATCAGGAATGATGAGCTAATCATATTTACAAAACCAAGATAGGTCGAGTTCATACCAGCTTCTCTCATCTCAATCAGTCCATCATATATCGTCATTATTGCCTTTCACTCACACGACCAAATGGTGTGGATAATAATAATAGTGCACGTGCATTGGACTAAGCTGGAATCTGCACGCATTTAATACAAAGGGGAAGACAAGGTAATATGGGCTCTTGGTTAAATCAACAATAATGCATATGAGAGCCACTCAACATTTTCATCATGGTCTTCTCCTCTCGACCCCCAAAGAAAAAAAAGAAAAAAAAACTATTTACACGGGAAAGCTCCCAACAAGCAAAGGAAGAATGAGAAATCTTTTTGGGTTTTCTTTTAATTACTACTACTACAAGCATGAAAAGCAAACTAGCTAATTTTTTATGTTTTTCTTAAGGTTTTTCAGACAGACAAGAAGAAGGCTTAGAAAAGAAAATAAACTAGCATGGATGGTACAATGAAAAAGTATGAGCACCGAGAACTAGAATAAGTGTGTGAACATGAATGTAATGTCGGTGAGAAATACGTACTCCCCCAAGCTTAGGCTTTTGTCCTAAGTTGGTCTATGGCCACGGCTGGACTGGCGGATATCCAAAGTTGTAACTGGGGTCATACTGAGATGCAGCCGCTACTGCCTGATGAGCTGCAGCTTGGAGGTGAGCTTCCTCCGTCCTCCTTTCATACTCGTTCGCGTCCTCCCTGGTTATAACATATCTCCTTTCTGCCTGAAATTCAAAGAAAGTAGGAGCAGGGAGAGCAATATGGACAGCGCACTGTCTATCAAAGATTAGTCGGTACTGAAGGGGCTGTTCATTCCGCTCAATAAACTGATGGCGAACCATAGCATTATAATCTAAATAAATAGGAGGCAACTCTATATCATTTGCATGTATGGGTACATCAAGATAGTTAGCTAAACGAGTTGGATAAATCCTACCAAACAAATCTTTAATTATACTGTTATGATGCAACCTTCGTGCAACAATCACCCCCAAGTTATATTGTTTATCTCCTAATACCACAGTTTTGAGAACACAAAGTTCTGGAACACACATGTGGCAAGCTTAATCTTTACCATTAATGCATCTACCTATAAAGAGAGCAAAATAATGTATGGAAGGAAAATGAATGCTCCCTATGGTAGCTTGTGTGATTTCTCTAGATTCCCCCATAGTGATACTAGCAAGAAAGTCTTTATATTCAGATTTGCGAGGTTCACTAAAATTGCCCCACTGTGGGAGTTTACAAGCAGTGTTAAAATCTTCTAGGTCCATGGTATATGATTTATCATAAAGATCCAACAAAATAGTGTGAGAATCGCGTGAGGATGTGAATTTGAACCTTCTCACCAAGGAATCAGTTAGGTAGTAGTATTGGGGACACTTATCTAACATAAAGCCCTCAAGTTCAGCATTACGCACATACGCGTCAAATTCCTCCTTAATGCCTGCTTGAACCATAAAATCTTCTGATGGACATTCACAAGGCCGCACTTGAGCTTCCCTCGGTGGTTCGTCATCTGGCTCATGTATCGCGAGCCTTGGTCCTTGCTTCCTTGAGGAACCACCTTGGTATATTTTCCTATGCATTTTTCTTTCTCTGAATTTTTTTTGAAATTCTTAGTGACTCAAAATAAAAGTGAACCAAACTCAACAAGATTGATAGCAACTACTCCCACAAATGCCTAGAGGCTGTATCATGCATTAGAACTACTTTTAACCATATAAATTTGACATGCAAGCTCAAGAACAGGGTCACCTTAGCAGCAGAAATTTGTAATAAATAAAGCACTAGAACAAAAACTAATTGGACCATTGGAGGAGTCACATACCGAAGAACAATTCCCCAAAACAGTTTCGTGAATGAATCTTTGAGCAAGGAGATCGAAAGTCACAACAAAACGAGCTAGAACACGAGTTTGAGCTGTGTGGTGATTTTTTCTGGAGGAAGGCGAAGTGTGTGGGTTCAGGAATAAGTGGAGGGGGGCCATGTGGGGCCCATGAGGCAGGGGGCGCGCCCAGGGGGGCAGGCGCACCCTGGACCCTCGTGGCCAGGTGGTGTGGCCCCTTGATGTGTTCTTAGTGCCAAATATTCTTAAATATTCTACAAAAAATCATATTTCATTTTAGGGACATTTGGAGAACTTGTATTTTTGGGGTACTTCTATTGCAAGGATAAGTCAGAAAATAGACAGAAAAATACTATTTTTGCTTTATTTAATCTAAATAACAGAAAGTAAAAGGAGGGTACAGAGAGTTGTGCTTTCTAAGTTCATCCATCTCATGCTCATCGAAAGGAGTCCACTAACAAAGGTTGATCAAGTCTTGTTAACAAACTCATTCCGAATCGCACGAAATAGGAGAATCTCCGAATAGCGCTAAGTCACCTTAACCGGGATATGCATGTCCCCAACAATAAGAATATCATATTTCTTCTTGACAATAGGAAGAGGAAATTCAAAACCTCCGATAGTAATCGTTGAAATTTTTCCAATACAATTGATACTGTGGACTTGAGGTTGTTTCCTCGAAAAGTGTGTTGTGTGCTCATTACCATTAACATGAAAAGTGATATTGCCTTTGTTGCAATCAATAACAGCCCCTGCACTATTCAAAAAGGGTTTAGCAAGGATAATTGACATACTATCGTCCTCGGGAATATCAAGAATAACAAAGTTCGTTAAAATAGTAACATTTGCAACCACAACAGGCACATCCTCACAAATACCGACAGGTATAGCAGTTGATTTATCGGCCATTTGCAAAGATATTTCAGTAGGTGTCAACTTATTCAAATCAAGTCTACGATATAAAGAGAGAGGCATAACACTACCACCGACTCCAAGATCACATAAAGCAGTTTTAACATAGTTTCTCTTAATGGAGCATGGTATAGTTGGTACTCCTGGATCTCCTAGTTTCTATGGTATTCCACCTTTAAAAGTATAATTAGCAAGCATGGTGGAAATTTTAGCTTCAGGTATCTTTCTTTTATTTGTAACAATATCTTTCATGTACTTAGCATAAGGATTCATTTTAAGCATATCAGTCAAACACATACACGAAAAGATAGGTCTAGTCATTTCAGCAAAGCACTCAAAATCCTCATTATCCTTTTTCTTGGATGGTTTAGGAGGAAAAGGCATGGGTTTCTGAACCCATGGTTCTCTTTCTTTACCGTGCTTCCTAGCAACAAAGTCTCTCTTATCACAACGTTGATTCTTTGATTGTGGGTTATCAAGATCAACAGCAGGTTCAACCTCTACATCATTATTATTGCTAGGTTGAGCATCAACATGAATATCATCATTGGGTTCATGTTCATTACCAGATTGTGTTTCAGCATCAGAAATAGAAATATCATTGGGATTCTCAGGTGTATCAACAACAGGTTCACTAGAAGCATGCAAAGTCCTATCATTTTTCTTCTTCTTCTTCTTAGAAGGACTAGGTGCATCAACATTATTTCTCTGAGAATCTTGCTCAATTCTCTTAGGGTGGCCCTCAGGATACAAAGGTTCCTGAGTCATTCTACCACCTCTAGTCACAACTCTAACAGCATTATCATTTTTCTTATTATTTAATTCATTGAGCAAATCATTTTGTGCTTTAAGCACTTGTTCTGCTTGAGTGGTAACCATGCAAGCATGTTTACTAATAAGTTTAAGTTCACCTTTAACTCTAGACATATAATCACTCAAGTGTTCAATCATATATGCATTGCGTTTGAATTCTCTACCAACATAAGCATTGAAGTTTTCTTGTTTAACAATAAAATTATCAAACTCATCCAAGCATTGACTAGCAAACGTATAACGAGGAATATCACCTGCATCAAACCTATAGAGAGAATTTACCTTTAATGCCTGTGTCAGGTTATCAAAACCATGTATTTCTTCAATAGGCGGTAAATTCTTAACATATTCAGCTTTAATACCCTTTTCTTTCATAGATTTCTTTGCCTCTTGCATATCTTCAGGACTGAGAAATATAATACCCCTTTTCTTCGGAGTTGGCTTAGGAGTTGGTTCAGGAAGTGTCCAATTGTTTTCATTAGTGAACATATTATTCAATAACAATTCAGCTTGATCAACAGTTCTTTCCCTGAAAACACAACCAGCACAACTATCCAGGTGGTCTTTGGAAGCATCGGTTAGTCCATTATAAAAGATATCAAGTATTTCATTTTTCTTGAGAGGATGATCAGGCAAGGCATTAAGTAATTGGAGAAGCCTCCCCAAGCTTGTGGGAGACTCTCTTCTTCAATTTGCACAAAATTATATATTTCCCTTAAAGCATCTTGTTTCTTATGAGCGGGGAAATATTTAGCAGAAAAGTAATAAATCATATCCTGGGGACTACTCACACAACCAGGATCAAGAGAATTAAACCGTATTTTAGCATCATCCTTTAATGAGAATGGAAATAACTTAAGGATATAGTAGTAACGAATTTTTTCCTCGTGAGTGAAAAGGGTGGCTATATCATTCAATTTAGTAAGATGTGCCACAACAGTTTTAGATTCATATCCATAAAAAGGATCAGATTCAACCAAAGTAATTATCTCAGGATCGACAGAGAAATCATAATCCTTATCAGTAATACAGATAGGTGAATTAGCAAAAGCATGGTCATATTTCATTCTAGCATTCAAAGATTTTTCTTTCAGCTTAGCTAATAATTTCTTAAGATCATATCTATCATTGCAAGCAAGAAAATCTCTAGTTGTTTCTTCATCCATAACATAACCCTCAGGCACAACAGGCAATTCATATCTAGGGGGAGAATCTTCATCATCACTTTCATCACTTTCATCGGTATTATCAGTTTCAATAATTTCATTCACTCTAGCCCTAGCAAGTTGTTCATCAAGAAATTCACCTAATGGCACAGTATTATCAAGCATAGAAGTAGTTTCATCATAAGCATCACGCATAGCAGAAGTGGCATCATCAATAACATGCGACATATCAGAATTAATAGCAGGAGCAGGTTTAGGTGTCGCAAATTTACTCAAAACAGAAGGAGAATTAAGTGCAGAGCTAGATGGCAGTTCCATACCTCCCCTCGTAGTTGAGGGATAAATATTGGTTTTCTTGTCTTTCAAGTTCCTCATAGTGATTAGCAGATATAAATCCCAAGTGACTCAAAGAATACAGCTATGCTCCCCGGCAACGGACCCAGAAAATAGTCTTGATAACCCACAAGTATAGGGGATCACAACAGTTTTCGAGGGTAGAGTATTCAACCCAAATTTACTGATTCGACACAAGGGGAGCTAAAGAATGTTCTCAAGTATTAGCAGTTGAGTTTTCAATTCAACCACACCTGGAAAACTTAATATCTGCAGCAAAGTATTTAGTAGCAAAGTAATATGGAAGTAACGCTAACAGTGGCAAAAGTAACAGTAGCAGTTTTGTAGTAATTGTAACAGCGGCAATGTAACTAAGCAAAGATCAATATGTGAAAAGCTCGTAGGCATTGGATTAGTGCTGGATAATTATGTCGGATGTGATTCCTCATGCAATAGTTATAACATAGCGTGACACAGAACTAGCTCCAGTTCATCAATGTAATGTAGGCATGTATTCCAAATATAGTCATACGTGCTTATGGAAAAGAACTTGCATGGCATGTTTTGTCGTACCCTCCCATGGCAGTGGGGTCCTATTGGAAACTAAGGGATATTAAGGCCTCCTTTTAATAGAGTACCGAACCAAAGCATTAACACTTGGTGAATACATGAACTCCTCAAACTACGGTCATCATTGGGAGTGGTCCCGATTATTGTCACTTCGGGGTTTCCGGATCATAACACATAGTAGGTGACTATTGACTTGCAAGATAGGATCAAGAACTCACATATATTCATGAAAACATAATAGGTCCAGATCTGAAATCATGGCACTCGGGCCCTAGTGACAAGCATTAAGAATAGCAAAGTCATAGCAACATTAATCTTAGAACATAATGGATACTAGGGATCAAACCCTAACAAAACTTACTCGATTACATGGTAAATCTCATCCAACCCATCACCTTCCAGCAAGCCTACGATGGAATTACTCACGCACGGCGGTGAGCATCATGAAATTGGTGATGGGGGATGGTTGATGATGACGACGGTGACGGATTGCCCTCTCTGGAGCCCCGAACGGACTCGAGATCAGCCCTCCCGAGAGAGATTAGGGCTTGGCGGCGGCTCCGTATCGTAAAAAGGGATAGAGGGAGTCCTGGATAAGGGGGTATCTGGACAGCCGGACTATATTCATCGTCTGGACTATAGAAGCATCAAGATACAAGACTCAAGACTTCGGCTCGTGTCCAGATGGGGCTATCCTTTGTGTGGAAGACAAGCTTGGCGATCCGGATATTATGTTTCCTTCCTTGTAACGGACTCCATGTAAACCCTAGCTCTCCGGTGTCTATATAAACCGGAGAGGATGGTCCTTAGAAGGCCGATCACAATTACAATCACACCATCATAGGCTAGCTCTTAGGGTTTAGCCTCTACGATCTCATGGTAGATCTACTCTTGTACTACTCATATCTTCAATATTAATCAAGCAGGAAGTAAGGTTTTACCTCCATCGAGAGGGCCCAAACCTGGGTAAACATTGTGTCCCTTGCTTCATGTTACCATCAGCCTAAGATGCACAGATCGGGACCCCCTACCCGAGATCCGCCGGTTTTGACACCGACATTGGTGCTTTCATTGAGAGTTCATCTATGTCGTCGCTACGAGGCATGATGGCGTCTTCAATCATCAACAACACGGTCCAGGGTGAGACTTTTCTCCCCAGACAGATCTTTGTGTTCGGCGGCTTCGCACTGTGGGCCAATTCGCTTGGCCAGTTGGAGCAGATCAACAGCTTCGCCCCTGGCCACCAGATCAGGTTCGGAAACTTGAACTACATGGCAGATATCCGCGGAGACTTGATCTTCGGCGGATCCGAGCTTGTGCCAGGAATGCCGGACAGTCACGACGAGCACGGCCTAGACCTGCAATCGGACAATGCTCGGGACATCATCCCCAAAGCAGCCCCGGATCTACATCCAGCGCAGGTTGCGTTGCCTATGGACGGAGGGCTGGACCCCGCCCCGCGGGCCGCACACTCATCGGCGGTGGAGCTGGACACAGGTCCCACCTCTGTGGAGGCCTGTTACCCTGGGCCCCCGGACTCATGTCCGGCTGTGGGTCCCGGTCCGCTCGCTCTTGAGCCAGCCTAGCCAGATTGGGCTTCGGTAATGGAGTTTACAGCTGCGGACATCTTTCAGCACTCGCCCTTTGGCAACATGCTGAACTTAGTAAGGTCTCTCTCTTTATTAGGAGACTCTGGGCCGAACTATGTCCGGCCCGAGTGGGAAGCAGGCAACGAAGGAATTCGATGCCCACCCACCACCCACTTCATTGCCACGATCAAAGATTTAACCGACGTGCATGACTTCGACTCCGAAGACATCGACGGTATGGACGATGATGCAAGAGAAGCTCCAGAATCACTGGGGCGCGGGACTACTACCTTGTCACATGATATATATACATGGTAGATACGCCTAATAAGGACGACAGCGATAACCCGGAAGATAAAACACCTGGGCAAAAGCCAAAAAGGCGGCGCAGACGCCGCTCAAAGTCCAGCAATAGCAAAAATAGCGACAAGAGCGCAAGAAGGGCTAATATACCCGCAAACTCTGAAAGCAATAATGACCACACGGACCCAGCGATGGAGCAGGACGAGCCAGGTCACGCCAAATCAAGTTCGGAGCAAATACCCGATCACAATGATCCGGAGGGACAAGCTCATGATGCCGCCCCAGAACAGGAAGACAGTCCGGACGAAGATGCATGCATCATCCCGGACAAACAAGTGGAACGAGACAACCTCCACAGAAAGCTTATGGCCATCACAAGAAGTCTAAAAAAGCAGAAGCAACGGCTCAAAGTCGCACAGGAAAAGCTCAACCGAAGATGGAATAAAGTGCTAGACACTGAAGAAAGATATGGCGATGACTGACACACGAAAAGCTATCCGAAGCGCAAGCTACTGCGAGAATTCCACGACGCGGCCGTTCCACCAAAAGAAAATTCAACCAAGAAACCAGACGTACCGCTTCACAACCATAACAGAGCGGTTGCAGACACTGCGCACGATCCACGCGAGCATCCGGATAAGAAGGCTGGCGCAGCTAGGTCCATATATGGATCTAGAAGACACACCCCGGCGAAGTACTTTGGTCACCCAAACGCTCATACAAGCCAGATACCAGTTCGGAATCAACCCCGGACACAACAAAAGCCGACTACATGCCACAATGCGCCCAGATACAGAGGGGCTGCTCACCCCCTGTGCTTCACCGATGAAGTACTGGACCATGAATTCCCACAAGGCTTTAAACCTGTGAACATAGAGGCATACGGCGGCACGACAGACCCAGGGGTTTGGATCGAGGATTTTATCCTGCATATTCACATGTCCCGTGGGGATGACCTCCACGCCATCAAATACCTTCCCCTCAAGTTGAAGGGACCAGCTCGACACTGGTTGAAAAGCATCCCCGAAAACTCAATTGGGAGTTGGGAGGAACTCGAAGACGCTTTCAGGGCCAATTTTCAAGGGAATTATGTCCGGCCTCCGGATGCGGACGATCTAAGTCACATAATCCAACAGCCCGGAGAGTCTGCCCACAAGCTTTGGAACAGATTCCTCACTAAGAAGAATCAAATTGTCGACTGTCCAGACGCTGAAGCCTTAACGGCTTTCAAACACAACATTCATGACGAATGGCTCACTCGACACCTCGGCCAAGAAAAGCCAAGGACAATGGCAGCCTTAACAAGCCTTATGACCCGCTTTTGCGCGGGTGAGGATAGCTGGCTGGCCCGTAAAGGCACCAGCGACCCCGGCACATCCGAACTAAGGGATGGCAACAGGAAGCCACGGCATAATAAAAACAAACGCCAAAACAAGGAAGAGAGCCCGGACAACACGACGGTCAATGCTGGATTCAGGGGCTCTCGACCTGATCAGCAAAAGAAGCCATTCAAAGGCAGTAAAGATGGACCGTCCGGTCTGAACAGAGTCCTGGACAGGCTATGCCAAATTCATGGCACCCCGGAGAAACCTGCGAACTACACCCATAGAGAGTGTTGGGTCTTCAAGCAGGCCGGCAAATTAAATGCCGAACACAAGGGGAGGGGCACACCAAGCGAAGACGAGGATGAATCTCACCAGCCGAACGCTGGGGGACAGAAAAAATTCCCGCCAGAGGTTAAAACAGTAAACATGATCCACGCGACTCACACATCCACGAGAAGGCATTAACGTGCGCCCATAGAAGTGCACCATGTAGAGCCCGTCGTACCCATGTCTCACTACTGGATGTCTCGTCCGATCTCTTTCTATCACATGGACGGCCGAACTACAATTCGGCGAGGTGGATCACAGGCCTTGGTGCTTGACCTGATAATCGACGGATACCGTCTCACCCATGTCCTCATGGACGGCGGCAGTGGTCTCAGTTTAATATACGAAGACACTGTCCGCAGAATGGGGATAGACCCATCCAGAATTAAACAAAGCAACACCACTTATGAAGGGGTGATACCAGGTCTTGCAACCTGCGCCAGGGGCTCCGTCGTGCTGGAAGTAACATTCGGCTCCCCAGGCAACTCCAGAAGTGAAGAGTTGCTCTTCACTGTCGCACCCTTCCAAAGCAGCTATCACGCATTGCTAGGAAGAACGGCCTTCGCCCGCTTCAATGCATTGCCACACTATGGCCACCTTACAATCAAGATGCCCGGTCCCCATGGCGTCATCACCGTTAGCGGAATCATAGAGCGCCCTTCACGTGCAGAGGAATACGCGACGGCCCTAGCAGCCGGACTATAAGCGGCCTCCAGTATTAGAAAACATGATTGGTCATCACGACCACAGACACGGGTAGACGAGTCCGGTAGCCCGGATGAAATTCAAACAGGGCACCGTATATGTAATCCCATAATGGAAACAAGGGGTTGTCTATATTTAATACAGCCCCACGCTTGGCTCGACCTTATTGGCAAGCCAACAGCTTACACTTTTATTACTAATCGCATACTTACCCTCCTACGTGTTTTTTCTTTTTTTTACAGACAATGTCCGCGCGATACCTTTCCAGGATACGGCACAACGGAGATAAAGGCGCAGACGTGCAGCAGGGCCCCGTGCAATAGGTTTCTTTTTAGATTAAGCCCATGTGTAAACCTTTTCTACTGCCTCTTGTTGTTTAAACCATCCCATGGGTTCTATACCCGTAGAGGATACTGCCGTTTTTGGCATTTGGCCATGGCAGACTAAATTGCACGTACCTAGAAATAAAGGGCTGACAATAGGCTCTTGTCAGCCTATCTTCTTTTACAAAATACCAAACACCCTTGGGAGTGTTCGGCGTCACGAGTTTGGCTGTATATGCATCAGCTCTGAATCATGTCTTTGGTCAAATGTTGGGATTGCCTGACTCCTGGGTTTGCCGCCTTACGTTCCGCTATCATCCGGCTAAGGCAGGCCAAAGGAGAACTACTGCGATTGTGTCCTGGTTATTCCGGATGAGCGCCTCAGTAGAGAAAGCCAAAAACTGACCGTCATGATATAGCAGGAGACTGTTCAACCACTCAAAGACTCAGCGGAATCCCTAAAGATTCTTCCGCCTTAACGAAGGGTCGTTTCTCGGCCATGTACACACACGCCCGTATTCGGATGCACGTGAAGGTACCAGGGGCTACATAGTAGCCCCACCATTATACTCCCATGGCTAAGCGAAAGTGTTACAGCTATATAGTCTGGTTGCCTAGTTTGACGTGCGATCACCTCCTTAATGGACCAAGACGTTGGATCAAGTGTGATTAAGCATTTTTTTTGCGAACACCCCCGCATTATATGCGTGGGGGCTGAACCCAATGACTGCTATCTTTCGGACTACTTATATATATAAGAACGGCCGCACAGGGGGGACAATCACACTTCCGGGCAAAAGTATAAACATAGCCTCATAATTAAACTAAGCATTGTCTTCTACAATGATTCGACTTATCACTCGAATAAAACAATCTTCGAGCATTGCGCCTCTATTAGGCGGGCACCTTCTGTGACTTGCGCCAAGTAGTGCTTGGCCGGATGTTGGCCTCCTGCCGGATCCTGGCTCGCTATTACAGTGGCCTCCATATCCGTCCAGTAGGCTTTAACGCGGGCTAGAGCCATCTGCGCACCTTCTATGCATGCCGACCTCCTCATGGCGTCAATCCGGGACACGACTCCAAGGAATTTTTGCACCAAACCAAAGTAGTTGTCCGGCTTAGGCCCTTTCGGCCAAAGATGGTCTATTACAGACCGTATTGCAAGTCCGGACAGCCTATGGAGCTGCGCCATAGCAGCCACCTTCTCAGTCAGTGGCAACGGGCGACTGGGAGCATGGAACTGCGACCAGAAAAGCTTCTCCACTTCTTCATCGCCTTGACCCTCGAAGAACTTGACAGCGTTAGCTGTACTATTCGCCAAATCCGCATATGCATCTGCAGGACTCATGCGACCCGCCAGGGGATCATACTTCGGATCCAAAAACTTCGTCTGCAGTAAGTATGAGCCCCCAGCCACGATTTTGTCAGTCTGTTGGAGCTCCTCCCGCATACTCCGGATCTCGGTCCGCATCTCCTTGGCGGCATTATGTGCCTTGTCCAGCTCGGCCGAACTAGCCTTATTCCCCTTTTCAAGGAGTGCGTACCGGTCGGCGGCATTTTTTAACTCCCCAGCCATTTCGGCCATCTTTTCCTCGCTTCGGCGATGAGCAGCCTGTTCGGCTCTCAATTCTTCGGCCGCCTTTAGGGCAGCCGCATTACTAGCCCGAGCTTGCTCCTTGGCTCGAGCAAGTTCCGCCCTCAGGGCCTCCACAGCAGCAGCACCATCTGCAGTGCCAACATACTGCATTAATATTATGCCTCTTTTGGCATTTTCCTATACATTATAATAAAACCAAGCACATACCCTGGGACTCCTCAAGCCGTTTATTCACCAGCATGATATCGGCATCGATGGATCCGATTTGCCACCTTAGTTCGGCAACTTCAACAGACTGGTCGGCTGTCGGATCCTTGTATACCTGCGCACACATACGGCACAGCCATTAGTATATGATCCCCCGTTTTCCGCATATGGTGGGCAACCAGAGTCTCAGGGGCTACTACCTACAGGGAGCACACTACATACCTCAAAGCCTTTGAGCGGGCTGGTAAATGCCTCATTCAACCCGTTGGTAGCGGATG
Organism: Triticum aestivum; assembly: GCF_018294505.1. NCBI lineage: Eukaryota > Viridiplantae > Streptophyta > Magnoliopsida > Poales > Poaceae > Triticum > Triticum aestivum. The sequence continues at coordinate 449,539,501 of NC_057813.1, forward strand.
AAATCTTCGTGAGCACCGTGCTCATTAAAGAGCGGTGCTCCTCCGAGAGCGCGGCTCGCTCCAGACGGCCTGTCAGTACGTCCAGCCGGACATTAAACTGCGCTGGACCCTTCTCATCGCTCCCTGTAGGAGCCAGACGCTCCAGGCTCTGGGCGGCTGACGTGTTAGTCTCCGGCTTCGGCAGATCCGGACTCCTCCGTGACGACACCTCCGTGTCGCCCGCTTCATGAGGCGGAGAGTTGGGTGGAGTCTCACTCTCCATCATCTCCGGACGAAGGTCCCCCAAAGACGAACTCTGTTGAGAAGAGCTGCTCACCGGACTACAAAGGACGATGTCCTGGTTATGGATCTCGGAGTAACCTTACACCTTCGAATTAATAAATAACTTACGGCTCGGTGGAGGGCATGAAGCGGTGATGGTGCCCGTCGCGGCAGAGCCCTCTGGTGATGTTTTCTTCCCTTGCTTGGGTGTCTCTGCCTCCAAGTCTTCGGAGGTGGCCCTCTTCTTCCCGTGTGGGGAGGAGGCTTTGGCCTCCCCTTTCCTGCTACCCTCCATAGGATGGGTAGCGATTTCCCCGGTCTGGATGCGTAGCGCGCAAAGTTTGGCTTCACTGCCCTTTCCTTCGCCTTTCCCCGAAGGGATTTTGCTGAGTGCTCAGCCCAGCATCCTTGCTTGGGTGTCTCCGCCTTGTTGAGCCATTCCTGGCCATGGAAGGATTTTCAGAATAATGGTTATAATAAAAAATGACGGCTTCAAGGTTACTTAGTTGGGCATCTAGGTGATTGCAGCTTAGGCCCGCATCCTCGATGGTGTCCGAACACTTTACATGTGGTCCGAAGAATAACTTGCACATCCCTTCGAGCATCAGGCCGAAGCAGGGCTTAATAGTCCATGGACCCTCCGGATTAAACTCCCACATCCGGAGAGGCCAACGTTTGCACGGCAACATCCGCCGGACTAGCATTACCTGAATTATGCTGACAAGATTTATGTCCCTCTCGATAAGCTCCCGGATGCGATTCTGCAATTCTGGTACATCGCCAGCAGGCCCATAATTCCGTCCCACATCGGTCCAAGATGCCAACTATGACGGAGGGCCTAAGCGGAACTCGGGGGCAGCTACCCACTTTGTGCCTCTGGGAGCAGCGACATAGAACCATCTTTGTTGCCATACGTCGGATACTTCTGGGAAAGAACCCTCTGGCAATGGGGCATTAGTGTTCCTGCTTATTATGGCGCCTCCGCACTCCACATGTCGCCCCTCGATCATCTTCGGCTTCACATTGAAGGTCTTTAGCCATAAGCCGGAGTGTGGGTTGACGTGGAGAAAAGCCTCGCACATGATAATGAAAGACGAGATGTGGAGGATGGCATCTGGAGCCAGATCGTGGAAATACAAGCCATAGTAGAACATGAGCCCCCTCACAAAGAGGTCGAGGGTGAGGCCTAGGCCTCGGAGTAAGTGAGGAGTAAACACGACGCTCTCATTGGGCTCCGGGGTGGGGATGACTTGCCCCGAAGCAGGAAGCCTATGCTGGATATTAGCGGTCAGGTATCCAACCTCCCTAAGCTTCGCAATATCCTCCTCCTGAATTGAGGAGGCCACCCACCGGCCTGCTGCATCGGATCCGGACATACTGGAGGATATGGGGTGTTGGAGCTTAGGTTTTGGGCGATGGAGCTCGAGGTGCGAGAAGGAGCAGGAGAGGTGGAAATGAGGCGTAGGCCTTGGCCCCTTTATAAAAGGGATGAATACCAAGAGTCCTCAGCATGACCGCTTGAGACTTATCTAAAATACACGAGATCATACCAACGGTCGCCATGGGGTCACATATGCCCATATTGATAAAGGAGCCAATATTAAGGGGGACACGATCTCTGCTTTGGCAGGATGTGCCAATAAAGTCGCCTCGCAACGCGAGTCAAGGTGGAGCAGGAGACGCCGGTCCTTGTGGGACCAGGCCACGATGCAAGGGCACGACGTGCAAAGATTGCCAGCAGAGCGGATTTGTGCTAGGGTACATGAAGATCGTCTTGCAGATTCGGACACGGTCTACATGTTCGATAACCATCTTGGAGTATTCGGAGGAGGAACCCGCCTTGCAATGCCGAAGACAAGACTGCGGGCCGGACTCATCGTCATTGAAGCTTGGTTCAGGGGCTACTGAGGGAGTCCTGGATAAGGGGGTATCCGGACAGCCGGACTATATTCATCGTCCGAACTATAGAAGCGTCAAGATACAAGACTCAAGACTTCGGCTCGTGTCCGGATGGGGCTCTCCTTTGCGTGGAAGACAAGCTTGGCGATCCGGATATTATGTTTCCTTCCTTGTAACCGACTCCATGTAAACCCTAGCTCTCCGGTGTCTATATAAACCGGAGAGGATGGTCCTTAGAAGGCCGATCACAATTACAATCACACCATCATAGGCTAGCTCTTAGGGTTTAGCCTCTACGATCTCATGGTAGATCTACTCTTGTACTAATCATATCTTCAATATTAATCAAGCAGGAAGTAGGGTTTTACCTCCATCGAGAGGGCCCGAACCTGGGTAAACATTGTGTCCCTTGCTTCCTGTTACCATGAGCCTAAGACGCATAGATCGGGACCCCCTACGCCGGTTTTGACACCGACAACGATGAATCCTCCTCTCTGGTTTTTTTTCTCCCCGAACGTGAATATATGGAGTTGGAGTTGAGGTCGATGGAGCCTCAGGGGGCCCACAAGACAAGGGGGCGCGCCCAGGGGGCAGGCGCGCCCCCCACCCTCGTGGACAGGGTATGGGCCCCCTGGTCTTGATTCTTTCGCCAGTATTTTTTATTAATCCCAAAAATATTCTCTGTGAAGTTTCAGGTCATTCTGAGAACTTTTATTTCTGCACAAAAATAACACCATGGCAATTCTGCTGAAAACAACGTCAGCTCGGGTTAGTTCCATTCAAATCATTCAAGTTAGAGTCCAAAACAAGGGCAAAAGTGTTTGGAAAAGTAGATACGATGGAGACATATCAATCCCTCGTCAATCACTTATGATGAGACAGTCACCCTAGTGGGTTACTGTGAGACGCGCTACTCATTTAAAAAGTGTAGTGTCATCCTCCCCACACGATTCTCAAGAAACAGCAAGGCTAAATGAAGATAGTCAACGTAGCTCTCTAGTTGATGACCGCAATTCCCCCGAACCACCATCGTAGGTGCTTGCTCTTACTTGGCAGTGTGATATGTGGTTGCATGTTGCATATGGTGTCTACCTTGTAATGCTTCTAATTAGGGTAAATTGCATCTGCTTAGTTAACACATTATATCTCTGAATATGACATGCCTTGCTATTTTTGGTACATACTACGTCTTTCTATTAACCATGTTCTTACATCAAACTACTTTTCTTGTGTATCCCTCATCAATCACTTCTGACGATACACCTTCAAGTTGATAGTGTAATATTGGTTGCATCTTGCATATCATTTCAAACATGTATTGCCTCTAATTTGTTGAAGTGCCACTTATAATGAGACACATCTAACTTGGTAGAGTGATTTTGGTTGGATCTTTCATATGGTGTCTAGATTGCATTGCTTCCACTTTGTTGAAATGCGCTACAAAAAATACACTTCCGTGATGATACGTGTTTGTCACAGTAGGTCGCGTTTTCTGTCATGCATGTACATCCATGACGATTTTATGACAGAATCAAGATAGTCATACATGTGTTGTCGTAGAAGTGTTCCATGACATTACCCAAGTTATCATCACGGAAGTTTCCACTTCCATGACGATAAATCGCACGTCACAGAAGTGCTTTCGTCAAGGGTGACCGACACGTGGCATCCACCATAACGGAACGCCGTTAAGCTATCGGGTCGGATTTTGGATCCAATAACCAGTTAACAGCCCCGACCAATGGGGATTTTCCACGTGTAAAATCATCATTGGCTGGAGGAAACACGTGTCGGCTCATCTCTGGGACAGATGTCATCCACTTATTGGACAGAAGGCGCCTATGATACGTCGACACATGGCACGGCCCAACAGAGGCCCATTCCTGTGAAAAGGTCGGCCCGTTTGACTTGGTCAAAAGGTGGCGGGTCAGCCCATGGAAAGCCTGTTAACAGCCTGTTCGCATATAGCCCATTTCAAGCCCGCTAACCCAAGGCCCGTTACGCCCTATTCGAATTAGGCCCAGTAGCATCAGCTGGGCCATCCAATATGATTCCAGCTCGTTTTCACTTCTGGCCCATGTATGGCCCATGACGTCTTTCGACCCATATGAGGCCCTATGTAACACTTGGCCTATTAACGGCCCGTGGTGAAACTGGCCCATAATGAACAGTGTATCACTTTACACCCATTAACGGTCTGTGGTGAAACTGGCCCGTAAAGAACAGTGTATCACTTTATACCCATTAACGGCCCGTTATTCCGTTGGGCCATTTCCAACCCATGTTATCTTTCGGCCTTCTCAGAGCCCATTTATTCTTGGCTCATTTCTAGCATTCGTTTACTTACGGCCCGTTACTGTCATTTTCTGCTTGTGGGCCAAATTCAGCTCGTGGTTACAGTCGGCCCGTTTGTGGTCCGTTAATACGTTGGGCCGTTTTCATAGCGTCATAAAATACGTCCTATTAACGATGGCCCGTTATGGTCGGCCCATGAACTGACGATTCCAACTCTAGCCCATTTACGGCCAGAATGCGGTCTGTTTGGCCCATGTTTGGCCAATCGATCATATGGCCCGTATAAGGCCCATTGATGATACAGCCCGTAGAAGGCCCATTGTTTCTACGGCCCGTAGAAGGCCCATTGTTTCTATGGCCCATAGAAGGCCCACTGTTTATATGGCCCATAGAAGGCCCACTGTTTCTACGGCCCGTAGGAGGCCTAGTGTCACTACAGTAAATATTAGCCCATGGTTATTGTGGCCTAGTTTTAAAAAAATAGGTTATTGCAGCCACTAGTAAACCGCAGAAAAAGAACTGCACTAACTACAAGCAAAAAAATAAACAAGACAACAAGGAAATAAATAAGCAAGCAACTTACAATAGGCTATCACGGCTATTGCACATATTACATCCACTGGGCATCAAAGTTCGCCACCAGTGCAAATATAGGGAACACAACAGCATATAAACGCCGCAGCAAAACAAGTCCAGAACTGAAACCACTTCAGAAGAGCTCAAGAAACAATATCCTGGGTACCCATAATAGTGGCAAGATGCTTAGCAAGCTTATTAACTTTCTCTTGTTTGGCGCTTAAGTCCTCCAGCGCTTGCTGTTGCACCAGAAAGTATCTGAATTTTGCAGGGACTTCCTCAGTCCTTCGGCTTCCTGTCGCATAACATCTGATCGATGTCTTTCAACTTGAAGTTGAGACTCAAGAAGCCAAACTGATTCAGGCAACGAGTTCGAAGAGCTGGTGCCAGCAGTGGTAGCCAGTAACTCGAACACTACATCAAGACAGGACTTTGGGGTTGTCTCAGTGTCTTGAATATAGTTTTTATCAGCTTTCTTGGAGACCAATAGGGATGTCTCACTATCTTGAACCTTATCTGCATTACTTCCTTTACCATTGCATAACAGGGTACTCTTCTCCAATATTTTATCCGCGTTCTAAAAGAGAAACAAACAAACACATCTCAGGTTTACAATGTAGTATATGAAACTCATTTTGGTAAACCAGTTCAGTAGTAAGGTGGACAAGATAACAGCATGAAACAAACATATATCTATGTAGTATGGTCACTATATGGTCCATATCATTCTAGTTTATGTTGCCAAATCAAGATAGATACAGTTCAAATCATATCTATTTAAGACAAAGCAGCATAGACAGAATATAAGTGTGGGAAACTACACATCAATAACAACACTTGTAATGTGCATAGCATGAGAACATAATTGTTTATTCAATTGAAACTAAAATCAACATAGAGCAAGTTACAACAGCAAACAACCAAACACGTTGAAGAAACAGGTTTAAAACATACCTGTTGCACCATTGGAGTTTCAATTGCATCCTTAAAATTTGAAATTAGTTGGTATTAGTAAATACAGTGATGCAAGAGCAAAGTAGTATGAACCATAGCTACGGAACCTGACCTGAGAACAATTATTCTTCTGCTTTAAGCGTTGACTTCGGGTTCGGAGTGGTGGTCCTCGTGATTTGGGCACTGCAGTTGCCTTACTAACTGCTCGTGTTTGGGTGCTCTATGGTGGAGATGGTGTTGTTTCAACGGGAACTGGGTGTCTATCTGATGGGGTTGGGTTTAGAAGGGGTGTAGATGGTTCTCTGTCCAACTGGGTAGGGGTACAATCTGCATGAGTGTGGGTTATGTGTGGTGGGGCTGGTTCTTGGGCAAGTACAACTGTGGTTCTATCTGCATCGACAGGTAGCACGATCTTTTCTGAAGACCATGTTTTTACTCCCATAGATACTGCCATCACTCCCTCCAATTGAAATGGCTGAAAAATAAGAAAAGTAATTGAATGTACAGACATTGTAAGATAGACAAGTGCAATGGATAGTAGGGAAGAAAACAGGGCATGAAATAATTCACATTTATGTTGTCCAAGCAAACAGAATAGCAAGACATAATTTCACATATATGATGACTAATTAAACATGATAGCATGACACAATTTCACTTGTATGATGGCTAACTAAACAGGATAGAATGACATACTTCAAAATATGATGACTATGTAAACAGGATGACATGATATAACTATACGATGTGTCTATTAAAGTGGTTGGCATGCCATGAATCACAAACATGCCGAAACATGATGGCATGATATAATTCACGGATAGAATGACATAATTCAAAATATGATGACTATGTAAACAGGATGAGATGATATAACTATATTATGTCTTTAGAAAATGGGTTGGCATGCCATAATTCAGATACGTGTTGTCCATGTAAACATCATGGCATGACATAATTGAAATATATGATTTATATACTAAGGAAGTGAGCAGAGGGTAATCGCATATATGATGTGTCAACTAAGGAGATGGCATTCAATATTGTGTATATGATGTAAAAACTAAGCATTGCAATACAACATATGCATTATATGAGTAATATAACCCTGCCAAGTTTGAGCATACACCTCAGGGGGATAATAGGATTGGTCATCTGCCTCTGAATCCTCCTCTGAAGAGCTATCTGTAACCAGCAAGATATCTGCTTCAGCAGGTAGCATTGTCTGCTCTGAAGACCTTGTTTTCACTCTAGATTTCTCCATCACCAATTCAAATGGCCGATGCATAGGAATATACAAACATTGTCGACAAAAGCAATGAGAAATACAAAAAAAGGATGACATGATATAATTCACATATATGACGCTTGCCTAAACAGCATGGCATTGCATAATTCACATACATGATGCCTTGCAACAAGATAACATTGCATAATTCACATATATAATGTCTTGCAACAAGATGGCATTGCATAATTCACATATATGGTAATTAGACACTAAACAGGTGGCATTCACACAAAGCATGTCTAAACTAAGCAAATGACATAGCAATGCAAGATACCATATGCACGATATGAGCAACATAACCCTGCCAAGTTAGGGCATGCACCTCGGGGGGGGGGGGAAATATGATCGGCCATCTGTCTCTGAATCCTCCTCTGAGGAGCTATCGGTAACCAGCAAGACATGTGCTTCGTCAGATAGCTTTGTCTGCTCTGAAGACCTTGTTTCCACTCCAGATTTTTCCATGACCGTGCCGAATGGCTGATGCACAGGAAGAGTAATTGAATGTACTAAAATTGTTGACAAATTTAACATGTAATAAAAAAATGATGGCATGATATAATTCACATATAAGATGACTGGCTAATGATACGTCTCCAACATATCTATAATTTTTTATTGTTCCATGCTATTATATTACCTGTTTTGGATGTTTATGGGCTTTATTTTACACATTTATATCATTTTTGGGACAAACCTACTAACCGGAGGCCCAGCCCATATTGTTGTTTTTTGCCTATTTCAGTCTTTCAAAGAAAAGGAATATCAAACAGAGTCCAAACGGAATGAATCCTTCGGGAGCGTGATTTTTGGAACGAACGTGATCTAGAGAACTTGGAGTGCAAGCCAAGAAGCAGCCGAGGCGGCCACGAGATGGGAGGGCGCGCCCACCCCACCTGGGCACGCCCCCTATCTCGTGGGCCCCTCGGGCGGCCACCGACGTACTTCTTCCTCCTATATAAGCCTACATACCCCAAAAACATCCAGGGAGCCACCAAAGAAATATTTCCGCCATCGTAACCTTCTGTATCCATGAGATCCCATATTAGAGCCATCGCCGGTGTTCTGCCGGAGGGGAAATCCACCACGGAGGGCTTCTACATCAACACCAGAGCCCCTCCGATGAGTTGTGAGTAGTTTACCATAGACCTTCGGATCCATAGTTATTAGCTAGATGGCTTCTTCTCTCTTTTTGGATCTCAATACAATGTTCTCCCCCTCTCTTGTGGATATCTATTCGATGTAAACTCTTTTTGCGGTGTGTTTGTCGAGATCCGATGAATTGTGGGTTTATGATCAAGTTTATCTATGAATAATATTTGAATCTCCTCTGAATTCTTTTATGTATGATTGAGTTATCTTTGCAAGTCTCTTCGAATTATTGGTTTGGTTTGGCCTACTAGATTGATATTTCTTGCCATGGGAGAAGTGTTTACCTTTGGGTTCAATCTTGCGGTGTTCTTACCCAGTGACAGAAAGGGTTGCAAGACACGTATTGTATTGTTGCCAACAAGGATAAAAAGATAGGGTTTATATCATATTGCTTGAGTTTATCCCTCTACATCATGTCATCTTGCTTAATGCGTTACTCTGTTCTTATGAACTTAATACTCTAGATGCATGCTGGATAGCGGTCGATGTGTGGAGTAATAGTAGTAGATGCAGGCAGGAGTCTGTCTACTTGTTCCAGACGTGATGCCTATATACATTATCATGCCTAGATAATCTCATAATTATTCGCTATTCTATCAATTACTCGACAGTAATTTGTTCACCCACCATAATACTTATGCTATCTTGAGATAAGCCACTAGTGAAACCTATGCCCCCCGGGTCTATCCTTTATCATATAAGCTTTCAATCTACTTTTATTTGCATCTTTGTTTTCTGCATCTATATTATAAAATACCAAAAATATATTTATCTTATCATACTATCTCTATCAGATCTCACTTTCGCAAGTGGCCGTGAAGGGATTGACAACCCCTTTATCGCGTAGGTTGCGAGTTCTTTGTTTGTTTGTGTAGGTTCGTGGGACTTGTGAGGATCCTCCTACTGGATTGATACCTTGGTTCTCAAAAACTGAGGGAAATACTTACGCTACTGTGATGCATCACCCTTTCCTCTTCAAGGAAAACCAACGCAAGCTCAAGACGTAGCAAGAAGGATTTCTGGCGCCGTTTCTCGGGAGGTCTTCACTCAAGTCAAGTCATATCAAGTACCCATCACAAACTCATATCCCTCGCATTTACATTATTTGCCATTTGCCTCTCGTTTTCCTCTCCCCCACTTCACCCTTGCTGTTTTATTCGCCCTCTCTTTCCCAATCTCCTCTCTCTTTCGCTTGCCTTTTTACGTTTTCTCGTGTGTTAGATTGTTTACCTTGTCATTATGGGTAGCCCTCCCTATCCTTGTTATTTCTCCTGAACATGAAATTCTCAATTTTAAGCAAAGGGAGGGAGAAAATTTAAAAGATGCTTGGCATAGAATTTGCAATGCTCAAAATAAGTCCACTAGGAAGCTTTCCACTTCTGTTATTCTTCGCAATTTTTATGTAGGCATTACTCCTTGGAAAAGATGCGTTCTTGATACCATTGCCGGAGGGGATTTCTTGAATAGCCACACGTTTGAAGCTTATAATGCTATGTTAGATTTGTTTGGCTCACCAGCTCTTTTAGTTAATGGAACTGTTTTAACTTTGGAACATATTATGCAACGGCTTGAGATCATCGACAATAAAATTGCCACTGTTGAGTTAATTGAAAATTTGGATAAAAAGAATCATAATCAAATTACCCAATACGGATCTAGGGTGGGAGTCACTTTGAAAAATCCTAAAGAGAAAGAACCTATAGTTAATGAAAAAATAGATCTAGATTCTGCAAGAATTGGTAAACTTGAGGATATCATTACTAACTTAGGTTCCATGTTTTCTTCCATGAAAAGCACTCCAAAACCCCCTACCAAAACTGCCAAGTTTATTTATGTTCCTAAAAATGAGGGTGAAACTTCTAATAAGGCAGACACGGATCTCAAATCCATAAGTGATCATCCCAATTGTCTCTCTATCATTAAAGAATCTTCTTCTACAAACGAATTTCTTGAATTTTTGCGTAAAGGTTTTATCATTGCTAAAAATGGAGAAACCCCTAAATATTATAAGTGCTCTATTGATGAACCAAGTGCCAAAGATGGCACTACTTAGATCTATCTTCGCTGTTATGCCTAGCTAGGGGCATTAAATGATAGCGCTAGTTGGGAGGCAACCCAATTTTCTTTGTGTTTTTTGTTTTTGTTTCTGTTTAGTAATAAATTTTGCATCTACTTTCTGTTTAGATGTGTTTTCATGTTTTATTTAGTGTTTGTTCCAAGTAGAACTTATAGGATAACCTATGATGATAGTTGATTTGATTCTGCTGAAAAACAGAAACTTTGTGCTCACGAGAATTTTTTTAATAAATCACACAAATGTGCTTTTGCATTGATTCTTTTTTCTGCTGATCAATAAACAAATTTTTCAGTACGTACTATTTTGATAGGATTTTTAGAGTTCCAGAAGTTTGCGTTAGTTACAGATTGCTACAGACTGTTCTGTTTTTGACAGATTCTGTTTTTCGTGTGTTGTTTGCTTATTTTGATGCATCTATGGCTAGTATGTAAGGGTATGAACCATAGAGAACTTGGAATACAGTAGGTTTAACACCAAAATAAATAAAGAATGAGTTAATTACAGTACCTTATGTGGTGGTTTTGTTTTCTTTCACTGATGGAGCTTATAAGATTTCCTGTTGAGTTTTGTGTTGTGAAGTTTTCAAGTTTTGGGTAAAGCTTTTATGGACTATGGAATAAAGAGTGGCAAGAGCCTAAGCTTGGGGACGCTTATGGAACCCCAAGATATTCAATAATAGCCAAAAGCCTAAGCTTGGGGATGCCCCGGGAAGGCATCCCCTCTTTCATCTTTGTTCATTGGTAACTTTACTTGGAGCTATATTTTTATTTGCCACATGATATGTGTTTTGCTTGGAGCGTCGTGTATTATATTAGTCTTTGCTTTTTAGTCTACCACAATCATCCTTGTTGTACACACCTTTTGGGATAAGCCTACTTGATTGAAATTTATTAGAATATGCTATGTGCTTCGCTTATATCTTTTGAGCTTGATAGTTTTTGCTCTAGTGCTTCACTTATATCTTTTAGAGCATGGCGGTGGATTAATTCTGAAGAAATTGCTATTCTATCATGCTTCACTTATATTATTTTGAGAGTCTTTTAGAACAGCATGGTATTTTCTATGGTTACAAATTTGGTCCTAGAATGATGAGCATCCAAGTTGGGTATAATAAAAACTATCATAGAAAGAGCATTCAACACTATGATCAATTTGTTGCTTGATAATTGTTTTGAGATATAAAGGTAGTAATGTTAGAGTCATGCTAGTGCATAATTATGAAATTGAGAAATACTTTTTCTGAATTTGGCAAGTCCCATAGCATGCACGTATGGTAAAAGTTGTGTGACAAATTTGTTGCATGAGGTGCTCATTTGATTGTCTTCCTTATGAGTGGCAGTCGGGGACGAGCGATGGTCTTTTCCTACCAATCTATCCCTCTTGGGGCATGCATAGTAGTACTTTTCTTCGAGGGCTAAGTAGACTTTTGCAATAAGTATATGAGTTCTTTATGACTAATGTGAGTCCATGGATATACGCACACTCATCCTTCCACTTTGCTAGCCTCTATTATGCCGCACAATTTTCGCCGGTATCATAAACCCATTATTTACCTTCCTCAAAACAGCCACCATACCTACCTATTATGGCATTTCCATAGCCATTCCGAGATATATTGCCATGCAACTTTCCACCGTTCCGTTTATTATGACACGATTCATCATTGTCATATTGCTCTTTGCATGATCATGTAGTTGACATTGTATTTGTGGCAAAGCCACCTTCATAATTTTCATACATGTCGCTCTTGATTCATTGCATATCCCGGTACACCACCAAAGGCATTCATATAGAGTCATATTTTGTTCTAGCTTTGAGTTGTAATTCTTGAGTTGTAAATCCATCAAAGTGTGATGATCTTCATTATTAGAGCATTGTCCCAGTGAGGAAAGGATGATGAAGACTATCCCACACAAGTCGGGATGGGACTTCGGACTTTATAAAAATAAAAGAGGCCAAAGAAGCCCACCAAAAAGAAAAAAAAGAAAAAAAAAGAAAAAAAGAAAAAAAGGAAGAGAAAGAAAAGAAAAAATAAAATGAGAGAAGAAGAGAGAAGGGACAATTGCTACTATCTCTTTTTCCACACTTGTGCTTCAAAAATAGCACCATGATCTTCATGATAGAGAGTCTCCTATGTTGTCACTTTCATATGCTAGTGGGAATTTTTCATTATAGAACTTGGCTTGTATATTCCAATGAAGGGCTTCCTCAAAATGCCCTAGGTCTTCATGAACAAGCGAGTTGGATGCACACCCACTTAGTGCTTTTTGTTGAGCTTTCATATATTTATAGCTCTAGTGCATCCGTTCCATGGCAATCCCTACTCACTAACATTGATGTCTATTGATGGGCATCTCCATAGCCCGTTGATACGCCTAGTTGATGTGAGACTATCTTCTCCCACTTTTTGTCCTCACAACCACCACCATATGCCACCATAGTGCTATGTCCATGGCTTGTGCTCATGTATTGCGTAAGAGTTGAAAAAAGCTGAAGCGCGTTAAAAAGTATGAAACAATTGCTCGGCTCGTCATCGGGGTTGTGCATGATGGGAGTATTTTGTGTAATGACAATGAAGCATGGCCTAACTATATGATTTTGTAGGGATAAGCTTTCTTTGGCTATGCTATTTTGATAGGACATGATTATTTGTTAGTATGCTTTGAAGCATTATTATTTTTATGTTTTGTAAGCTTTTATCTTGAATCATTTGGATCTAAACATTCATGCCACAATAAAGAAAATTAATTGAGAATTATGCTAGGTAGCATTCCACATCAAAAATTCTGTTTTTATCATTTACCTACTCGAGGGCGAGCAGGAATTAAGCTCGGGGATGCTTGATACGTCTCCAACGTATCTATAATTTTTGATTGTTCCATGCTATTATATTACCTATTTTGGATGTTTATGGGCTTTATTTTACACATTTATATCATTTTTGGGACTAACCTACTAATCGGAGCCCAGCCCGTATTGCTGTTTTTTTGCCTATTTCAGTATTTCGAAGAAAAGGAATATCAAATGGAGTCCAAATGGAATGAAACCTTCGAGAGCGTGATTTTTGGAACGAACGTGATCCAGAGAACTTGGAGTGCAAGCCAAGAAGCAGCCGAGGCGGCCACGAGATAGGAGGGCGCGCCCACCCCTCCTGGGCGCGCCCCCCTGTCTCATGGGCCCCTCGAGCGGCCACCGACGTACTTCTTCCTCCTATATAAGCCTACATACCCCGAAAACATCCAGGGAGCCACTAAAGAAATATTTCTGCCACTGTAACCTTCTGTATCCGTGAGATCCCATCTTGGAGCCGTCGTCGGTGTTCTGCCGGAGGGGGAATCCACCACGGAGGGCTTCTACATCAACACCATAGCCCATCCGATGAGTTGTGAGTAGTTTACCATAGACCTTCAGGTCCATACTTATTAGCTAGATGGCTTCTTCTCTCTTTTTGGATCTCAATACAATGTTCTCCCCCTCTCTTGTGGAGATCAATTCGATGTAAACTCTTTTTGCGGTGTGTTTGTCGAGATCCGATGAATTGTGGGTTTATGATCAAGTTTATCTATGAATAATATTTGAATCTCCTCTGAATTCTTTTATGTATGATTGAGTTATCTTTGCAAATCTCTTCGAATTATCGGTTTGGTTTGGCCTACTAGATTGATATTTCTTGCCATGGGAGAAGTGTTTAGCTTTGGGTTCAATCTTGCGGTGTTCTTACCCAGTGAAAGAAAGGGTTGCAAGACACGTATTGTATTGTTGCCATTGAGGATAAAAAGATAGGGTTTATATCATATTGCTTGAGTTTATCCCTCTACATCATGTCATCTTGCTTAATGCGTTACTCTGTTCTTATGAACTTAATACTCTAGATGCATGCTGGATAGCGGTCGATGTGTGGAGTAATAGTAGTATATGCAGGCAGGAGTCGGTCTACTTGTTGTAGACGTGATGGCTATATAGATTATCATGCCTAGATAATCTCATAATTATTCACTTTTCTATCAATTGCTCGACAGTAATTTGTTCACCCACCATAATACTTATGCTATCTTGAGATAAGTCACTAGTGAAACCTATGCCCCCCGGGTCTATCCTTTATCATATAAGCTTTCAATCTACTTTTATTTGCATCTTTGTTTTCTACATCTATATTATAAAATACCAAAAATATATTTATCTTATCATACTATCTCTATCAGATCTCACTTTCGCAAGTGGCCGTGAAGTGATTGACAACCCCTTTATCGCGTTGGTTGCGAGTTCTTTGTTTGTTTGTGTAGGTTCGTGGGACTTGTGAGGAGCCTCCTACTGGATTGATACCTTGGTTCTCAAAAACTGAGCGAAATACTAACGCTACTATGCTGCATCACCCTTTCCTCTTCAAGGAAAACCAACGCAAGCTCAAGACGTAGCAGCTAACCAGGGTGGCATTGCAAAATTCACATATATGATGCCTAGCTAGACAAGATGGCATTGCATGATTCACATATACGATAAATAAACTAAATAGATGGCATTGACACAAAGCATATCTAAACTAAGCAGATGACATCTTTAATGTATACAGTAAGCAATGCAAGGCACCATATGCATGATATTACCAACATCAACATGGCAAGTTAGAGCAAAGACCTCATGGGGTAAATAGGAGTGGTCTTCTCCTTCTGAATCCCCCTCGGAACCGTTATCTTCCTCTTGATTACGATCCTAAATGGGTGGAGGGGGGGCTGCCTTCGCGCCCACCATGGAACGATGTCTGCATGAAATTTTATTGGCACGCGAGACTCGTCTCTTTTGCTCTACATGATCAGTTCCATTGTGTACAATAACTGGCATGCATAGGAATAAAACATAGTGAGATTATGTAAGGAGTGCATGCACAAATCCAGAGTGATGGTAGCAAACTGTGGATAGACCCAAAACCAATGATAGCAGGCAGATAATAGCTTTAGTTAAAAAATACAAATAATGGCCCCTTTAATGTTTGTTTGCACCCAACATGAAACTGATAGTAGACACCGGAGATTAACCAGATAGTAGACATATTGTACTTATTGCTGCCCCAATATGTACCCCACAACCATTTAAAAACTCAAGTTTCAGCATTAGTTTGGACCTAACTCGGAGTCCAATAGGTGAACACGACGATAATGTAGCATGTCATCATATTAAGCGATGCATAACATAAGCAGACACAGAAGAGCGCGACCTCTCTTGCGGACCCGTGTAGTCCTCAAGGTCATCCGCTCAGTTGATGATGGTAATGCAGTTGTCGTGGCTGCCGACGGTGGGGAAGAAGATCTGAGGCGGCGAAAGACAGTCTGGAGAGCAGATCCCTGCTGTGGTGAACCCTTCCATTGTTGGAGCAGCTGAGCTGGGGTGGAACACAGCGCCGCAGGAGCAGGACAAACCACACAAGGTTTTCTTTGACACATATCTTTAACAGAAGTAATTGAGTAAGGGCTTGTTTGAATTTGAGGATTCTAACAATGCAGGGATAGGAAATAGACAGGAATAGGGTAGGAATGCACGTGCAAAACAGAGAATTTAAAAACACAGGATTTCTGCCAATCTGGGTGTTTGATTCACAACAATTGGAAGATTACAGGATGCAAAAAAGCATGGTGAGATTAAGTCAAACCACAAGAAAATGTACGGTTATAATGCTATTACGCTACTATCTCTTAGTCTTGTGCTTGATGAATAGGATATGAAAAGGAGGAGAAGTGGAAATTAGAATTCCTACGGTTTTTCTTTCAAGGAGACACTAAAGGAACAAATCCTACAGTTTTCCTTTGCTCCATTCTTTTGCACCAAATTCATGAAAAGTGGTACCATAGGAAACTTTCCAATTCCTATGTTTTTCATTCACTTCTCCTTTCAAGCACTGGCGATTCTAGTAGGCAGGCTTGAGCAAGGAAAATCCTACACTAAAAAAATGTTTTTCTGCTACTTCTATTACTTTGGACCCAGGCCACTGCCATACTAGCTCAACTCCCACGCCCATCGACAAATGCACAGCTCAAATGCGCAGAGATAAATAATGATGGTGTTCAAGAGAGTCCATCACGGATAGCTAAGTTGTTGGGTACCTCACTAGTTGTCATATAGTAGGATAAAATAATCATATTTCCCATTACTACGAGTGCCCAGTGGACAATATATATAACATGTAGAGTAAAAAAGAGATGCAACAAGTGTACAACTTCTTTGGTGAAGCCATGTCAATCTCAGCGTGATTGGGTTGGCCGGTGAGGATGCTCCGGCTGACTTGGCTGTCGGAGGAGGGGAAGAAGATCTCAGGCATCTGGAGATGGAGCCCGAGGTACTGCTCCGCTGTGATGGAGGGTTTCGTTGTTGGAGCAGCTCCTGTGAGTTGTACGATGTCGAGGATGAAGCAGGTCAAGAGAGACAACGAACAACGTTAACCTGAGTGGAATTCTAATAGAATCTCCAATACATGATGTAAAATACATAACCACAAAGTGCTAGATGTAAAATACATCAGCCGCTCATCTCTGACTGAACTTAACTGTCGAAACTGAACTTAACTATCGAAACTAAACTTAACTGTCGAAACTGAACTTAACTGTCGAAACTGAATTTTGCTGTCGAAACTGAACGCACTAGCAAGGTGAGGCTACACGTCAGTCGACTGACTTTTTTCATCTCTTGTAAGTCGATTTTGCAGCCGTTGGATACAAAATCAAGGGCCTGCGGTTCATCTTCAACCTCTACCCCCCTGAGCCGCCAGCCACCACCGGCCAAACAGCAGCCCCCCGCCGCCCGCGGCCGGCGGTGTGCCGCCCCGCCTGCCCCGAAAACACTCCCCACCGCCGGACCACCGTCGCCCCGGCCATCCCTCTAGGCCCCCCCGTGCCGAGCTTTTTCTCCGGCGATCCCCACGCCACGCCCCGCCAACGCCCCACCACCGCCGGCGACCACCGCCCCCATCCCGAACCCTATGATAGATAGTGGGGTACCTCT